>NW_022158168.1:0-95842 GCF_003316985.1 Fusarium coffeatum
ACATACAACAGCGGGGATTCGCTGGTCGTCACCGACCCAACTACTAATCCGCCCCTTGCGGGCTTGACGATGGGAGAGCGGACGGGATCCCGTATTTTCCTGCAGGTGTGGTCGTATGTGATAGAGAGAGCAACATAATGTGTCTATCAATGGTGTCACCATTCCACAGAGCAGAGAGAAAGCAAAGCCATATTACATGATCTTGACTTTCTCCTTTGTACCAAGCCACCCGATCTATACTCCCTGGATAGAACTCCTTGTTAGACACCACCATTATATATTCTATGAAGAAGTTGTCTGGTTCTTAGAATGACAAAGCTCTTCATGCCAGTCCCCAGTCGCATGCCACCGTCCAAACCTCTCCATCCAACTCAATATCCCACACTGGCTGTCCCACCTTAACAATACTTCCTACACTCAAGGGCATCCTCTGCCCCAGGCCCGTCAACCTACCCTCACCGGCAAGTAAGAACTTCTTGTTTTCAGATATATCAGTAGAGCCCTTGACTAGATACATGCGCCGACCTGGCCGGACCTCCTCAACAGTTACTTCGATTGTTGATAATGGAGCTGGCGTCGAGCCTTCCCAGCCTTTTACCTCAGACAGCCACCCTTGGAGTTCAGCGGCGAGTCCGCCAGCTATGTACTTTGCTCCTCGACGCTGTGGGGAGAAAACGGCTGGAATGCCATCCGTTGTGGTATCGAGTTCGGCTTGTTTGAAGCGCGGTGGTGCGCGGAATGTGGGTTGCTGGAGTGCCTTTGACTCATCATAGGGAAGAATAGCGTCTTGGATACTTTGCGTAGACTCCTGGCTTGGGGTTTGGTCTTCCTCGTGTGTATCCTTTTGGTCGTTGTCGACCATGTAGTGATCTTCCTCTATTGGGCTAGAATCTCGCATGGGAGATATCGATACCCTTCGCCGTTTCGGCTCCCGCTCTTCCAGCGGGGAATCCTCGTGCGTTACACTTGGCGTGTTGGAAGCTTGTCGATAAATAAAATCCGACCTTTGAGTGTCTATCTCGTTATCCGAAATAGCTGGGCTGGCATTATGCGAAGCCGTCTCATTGTCGGATTCGACTTCAATGGAGTCGTTGAGCGACTCATACTTCCTAGATGCGAGGTGATCATCTTCGCTGTCCGGATAAGTGCCTTGGGTGCGATCTTCAACTTCTTCAACGTCCTCGATATCGATGCCAGTCCTCGCCTGTGTCGGCCTAGGAACAGAAGAGGAGGCGAAACGAGGGGTTGACTGAAACCGTGGAAGTGCAGTAGGGGTTTGAGACGATTGTGTACCTCTCTTCGGGAGAAGAAATCTTCTTGGCGTAGGAGTCTGCGATACTATGTCAGGATGAAGTTGGATGATGAGATTGAATAGACAAGAGCTCACACTTGGAGGGGGGCTCATGGTATAGGGTGAATGCGCATGGCCGATAAATTATTCAGTAGAAAGTCCATGTAGCTAGTGGTTTTGGTATCAGTGGTTCATCGGCTAGCAGAATTGTAGACTCAGACGAAATTCTGTTTTAGAAAGATGCCTTGAGGACCGTCGGTCAATGAGTTGTGTAAGAAGGGACAAGTGACGTTGATAATAGTGTTGTTGTTAGGTAACGGTAAAAGCTCGGACCAAGGCGACTACACTCGAGCATCAACGTTGTGTCCAAACTTATTAAATGATCAAAGGATAGTGCCATCTCACTTTAAACATATCGTCCGAGATTGTGCAGTGGACTGCATGGTAAACCAAAGCTATGCTTGTTGTTCATCTTATAATATACAAATAAAGACACTCCAAACTCCCAGAAATACCCTTTGTGTGAAGCTTTCACACCCGCCTCTATCCAATACGCGATGTTATTATGATGATGATATCTCCTACCAGCATATGCTGTACTCTTCCCACAGTGTTTATTAAAAGGGCCCGCGGAATCCATCAACAAGGAATGCCGACATCAAGTCATACAATTGTGTCAGAGAGACATGCATCAAGCTTACTTCACGACTGAACATTAACCATAGGCTAATTCAAAGGTCGTTTCGTGGCTCTTCTTAGTTGGCTCAGTGTTCTTGACTTGATGCAGCATGACGGGAGGTAAGCAAGGGCGTCCATGCTTCTCCTCCCATTGAGAGCCACCAATGCCTGTATCTGGCCAGCCCATCCAGTTGTTGTATAATCGGTTAGGGGGTATAGCACGGTAGTACCAGGTTGAACCGATGTATCTTCGCTCTCGACCCCAGCCCATGGGACTACCACGGCCACCGCAATCGCCCTTTTCACCGGGGTTGAACCATTTGTTCAGGAATTTTCCGTCCCAGTCACGGTCCATAAAGACAGGGTGAGGAGCATAGACTGCCTTGAGGCCATGCAGAAGCGCCACTGTCTGCGGCGTCATTTCTGAAGCAACATGGTTTCCACGCAAGTTTTCAACGTGCATGATGTTTAGTAGCCTCTTTGATACGCGAGACTGTGTAACAATGGTGGTTCGTCGAGGGATATCTTGAGACTTGTGGGTTGAATCGTTGTAGCCCCAAACCTGGTTGGCGATGACCCAGTTGCTGTTGATGGGGTTGAACATCGGAGACACAGTGATCACATCAGCATCCTCGCCAACTCCCCATTCATAGTTGTCCTGACTGGGGCTTGCAACAGGAGGCTTGGGACCGATGGGGTTGATGAAAGGAAATTCAGGAGCACCCCAAATAACATCGTCGCCATATCGCTTCTCGACGTCCTTGCGGAACTCATCGTCATAGTTGCCGTGGTAAGTAGGAATATACCATCTCTCGTTTCGCTCCCACATGCCCTTTCGAGGTTGCTTCTTGGCAAATTCACCGAGCTTGTCCAAAAGGTGGTAGTGGTGACCGGTAAAGCGAAAATCCATCTCCCAGTTCCAGACGAAATCGAATTGGGGAAACTCTTGGCTGAATTTCTGCACCGAAAGCCACTGGGCAGTGTGGACGTTCTTTGATTCAGGATCGGTCAGCTTTGGGTAAAGCTGCCAAACGATGTCGTCGTTCCATAGGATCGTCATGCTGCGGAATTCAGGCGGTACACTCTGCGAGAGAACCTTTTGGTAAACATCCTCGTTGTCAAAGATGCGCAGGTTATTATCTTTGACCTGGACCAGCAGGAATACTTCATATTGACCACCAGTCTTGAGAGACAACTCGGAAACCAGCGCCCTGATTGTTTGCTTATCATTTTCGGTGTAATCCTTTCCAGTGTAAGACCGAAGAAGAATTGCAGTTCGGGGCTCGGAAACGTAATCCTTTGTAGGAGCTCTAGGATGCTTCACATGTTCCGAAGATTCGACCTCTGGCTGAGGACTAGCCACTGGGGGTGCGGTATCAGCGTTGATCGGGACAGCGGAGCTATCACCTTCTGTCTCCGCTGAGACATCTCGTTTCGACTTTTGTGCTTGTACAGGTTCCTGAGGATTTTCAGGCTCATGAGGCCCAATGACAGTCTCGGAGTAGTTGTTGAGGTACTCATTGACTCGCTCTCGGTTCATTTCGAAACGTTGTGCATTCTTGTTGACACACATTCGCTGGAGGTCACCCCAGTTGACGGTATCAAAGTTAAGGGGTTGTGGTTCCCCACCAACCTTCTTGAACTGACGATGCAAGCCATAAGGACCAAGTCGGGTCTCTCGCTCCCAGCAAAGGTTAGGGTCCATGTTGAGAGCATCATAGCTGCCAAAACGTGGCAGAGGCCATTCGCGAGGCCGGCCCTTGAAGACAAGCAGATCTTCGACAGGCTCCCCAGTGGCACCTTTACATGGAAAGTACTGGGCGTGCCCAGCCTTCTTCCAATCGTCGCTATTGTACTTGGGATAAGGATCATAACGGACAGGCTTTTCCGAGCTATACTCCACGTCGGCAACAGGATCGAATTTAAGATCAGCACTGAACTCCTCGGACCGAGCTTCATGGTTCTCCAAATTGGCCAAAGTCTTTCCATAGATGTGGTTCGAGCTGGGGAAGCTGACGCGATGTTAGCAAGTATATCGGTTCGAGGGGACATTGATACTCACTTCGATGTGACGGAGTAGGCATGTCTCCATTCCTTCCTCATATCCTTCTCATGTTGGAGTTTACCGAGATCTCCAAAGCCTCTCTCTTTCCCATCTGTTTCAAAACCGGGCTCAATATCATTAGGGTCCTCGCCATCGGTGGGGTCTCGCCAGTCCTTGAGATCTTGAGCTGTGAGCTCCCAAAGCTGTCTGTGGATGGCGCCATATTCATCCTCGTCTCCCTCCTCCTTTGGCTGAGAGTTGCCACCTTGTTCAATGATGGAAGGCGGCGGTACTTGAACTGCGCCTTGAGAGTTGGAAGGGACTGGCATAGTTGTTGCCGGCGAAAAGAGAAGGTAGTAGGCGGCCAACATAGCGAATACAATAATGATCATGGACCTTGGCCGTAGCTTGGCGCCAAACAAGCGCCGGCTTTGGGGGTGCCATTTCTTCATGATAGGCGACAAGTTTGCGAGTCGGTTGATCTGGAGAGCAACCGAGTTGTGTAGCAAACGAGAATCGAAAGCTGGTGTCGCAACTGAAAATGAGGTAGTCAACGAAGCCGACTGAGATCAGGGGTGCATGGCTTGTTGAATAGTTGAGACGCAGGTATTCGGCCGCAGGGACGCAAGGGATGTTGGTCGCAGGGAGGTATCGCCTAATATTAGCTATTTCAGTATCAAATAGCCTCGATCGGTCGGTCTGTCGGTCGCAAAACTGGACTGGATGCTTCTCTGTCGATTGAAGGAGTGTAGTGGCTTCTATCAAAGACAGCCAAAGAATTGCGAAAGATGCAAAACTAAAAGTCAAGTCACACGCTGCGTTTTGGAAGGACGATGCGAATTGTATATCGAGAAGAAAGAAGGGAGAGAAAAAGTGTCCTCGAGAAGGGAGAGTTGATGGAATGGGTGTGGATGATGAGGCGTTGTACAGTATTGGACGGCCAATAATGGCAATTGAACGTGTAACTAAGGTTTCAATTTAAGGGGGGATCTACTGTATCTTGTGGCGCAACGTTGGCGCTCATGGAGGGGCTAGAGAGGGGAGCTGACGACGAATCAGTCAGTCAGTTCACAAACCGTTTTACAGGAGATTAAAAGCGAGATCAAGACATAATTCATATTGGAATGAGTACTTTGACTTGTTCTTATGCATTTCTATGATCGAATTCTTTGATTTGAGCCGTGTTAACTCCTTCCCAAATTAACGGGATTCTATACACGTGGCTTCGCGAAATGGACGTTTACAGATCACCAATGCTCAGTTTCAATGAAACAAGCTGGTTCCTATATTCATCATCGTCTTAATTAGAGCTGGAAGCTTGTGCCTGCTCTCCTTCGCCTACTTGACTACCTACTTAATAGTTTGGGAAATAAGAATCTCTTGTTCTCTAAGTACTAGATCCTTGAACGTTCCCCGCTGCTGTTGATAAAGAACCCTGCTACCAGATCTTCAAGTTCTGTACCTATGCATCAACAAGCACGGACCGGAGACATGTAGATGGTGATATGTCACTGCTTGTTTTGTTCTTGCAAATGCTTCAAATGTACTTCGATTTCGAGCAACTTGGATCGAGTCTCTCACTAATACACTATTCTGCAGAGGCGCATACTACCATACCATACAGCTCATGCCCAATCCTGGATCCAAACGTCTTCCTATAGTGGCACTCGGGATACTACCAAGACATCGTCCAAAAAGACTGCACAATACTTGATGTACAAACCACAGCGGGGCCTAACAAAAACAAGGGGGTATAATAACAAAACAACGATGCTAGCCAACGCCAAGCGTGATAACAGCAAAACCAGGGGTGATAAATGCATTGCGTTCTAGACGCACATAGGTAATATTACAAGATATAGATGGTCCATATAGCGTCATGGAGATTCAGATAAAATAGTCAGGTCGTTACATCATGCCAAGTCGAGTGTTTCGTTTGTTCATTCGTGGTCGAGGACCGGGAGGCCCAGGAGGGCCCGGAGCCAACCGGTTTCCAGGCGGCGGCATGCCGTATGGAGGTCGTGGGAGTCCCATACCGGGGCCCATTCGCTGTGCCGGGTGGCCAGGGAGACCCATCATGGGAGGTCGAGGACCTGACTGTGATCGGCCTGGAGGTGCTTTCATAGGAGGATATGGTTGCTGCACTCGGCGCCAAGCGTCTCGCTCGCAGTACGACTTGCCTTCCACCTCGAAGTAGCCTTCCGAAAGAGACCGGCCACAATCGAGACATCGGAAACAACCAACGTGGTACTTGATTGAGAATTCGTCTTCCAAGTATTGGCCCTCAATGCCCTTCTCACAGCTTCCGCAGAGACTGCCGTTGAGTTTGTGGTAATGGTGTTCACAATAAGGCTTGTCGTTCAGAACATAGAACTCGGCTGATGTGAAAGGTTCAGAGCATGTTGTGCAAACGAAGCAGGCCTTGTGGTATTTGCCTGTTAACCTTCCGTCCGCAGAGGAGATGCTCTTTCCTGTGATAGCGAGGCCGCAGGCTTTGCAGTTGCCACGGGATCGCACAGGGTCCTGTGATGCTTTTCGAATCGGGGGTGCTAACGCTGGAGGGAGCGTTTGCGGTGAAGTTGTCTGCAGGGTTGGAGTAAGGTGGTGTTCTTGAGGTGACGCGGTGTAAGGTGTGTAAGATGGCTTTGATTGTGAAATCTGTCGCTGGTGAGGAATTTGTTGAGACCCATATCGGTTAGGCGAGTCGGTTCTCTCGCGAGACATATCTTGTGGCGACTCTGCAAGAGGTGAACGAGCACGTGGAGGTCGTACAGGGGCCTCCGCTTGAGTGTTCTTAGATCCCAAAGCTTCCATCGAGCTTTCCAGATCTTCCATCAGTCCATCCATAGCCGAGAGGTCAGAGGGATCACGCCGAGGTTGAGATCTTGTCTGGCTAGTTCGAGAGCTGCCGTTGCTCTGGCGGCTGAACGTTGAAAATCCAGAAGATGTAGAGTCCGAAGGTGTGTGGTAAGGGTTGTTGACGCCGAATTCAGCGGCAAGATCGACAGATCCCGAGTACTTGCTGGACTTTGACGGACGCAATAGACTCTTACGTGGCGGAGGTGCTCTCGAGGTGTCTGGTCCTAGCGATGGCTTGGAGGCATGCCCAAACCCACTAGAAACCTTTCGTTCGGGTTTGATGCCAGGTGCAGAAGTAGTCCTTAGTGGTGCTTCTGATCGAACAGCGAGTTTGGGGAACGTGTCAGAGCGGTTCATTGTTCCCAGAGGCTGAGGCTGGAGTAACTCATCGACCTCGAACGGGCGTCCAAAACCTTCGTAGTCATCTCGTGTTGGCCGTTGAGGGGGGGCAGACACTTCGTAATCATTGTTGCTGGCACTTCCTGTAGGAGACGGCGACCTTTCATTTCTTTGGGTGGTAAAATAGTCCCTTGGTGATGCACTCAGGAAGCTTTCCGACTTATCGCGGGGTTCTGCTATCTCCTTAGGAAAGGATGATGCCGAAGGACTGCGAATGGGATCAAAGGGACCTGGAGCGATCGTGTCCACTCTCTTGAATAGGGACGAGTTGACTCCTCCATTAGGGCTCACCGAGCGAGGCTGAAAGTCTGGGCCGCCGAAGCCTCCGTAAGCTCCAGGGCGGTCGATAGGGCGCGGTGATGGCATGATAAGATCGTCTTCGTGTGGCGTTGGAACGTCGTCAAAGAAACAGTTCATGTCATTGATTGGCGATGTGCTGCGCGGTTCACTATTTGGTGTCAATTGTCCTTTTCGCATAAACGGATGATCTGTGGTATCGTTAGAGGCCTCTTCTTTTGGTTGTTATATACCTTGGCAGGTAGGCACTTACTGGCAGCGTTGACATCTAGTGAGGGCGGTATGTGACCTGGTTTCTCAGGAGACGCTGGGCTGTAGAGTCCTGGACTGAAAGGTGCTGGGCTGTATGGAGTGTATGCCTCATATCTTTCTGGTGGAGGGGAAACTATAGGGCAATTAATTAGTTCACCGGGTCAATGAGACAGGCTATGGTATTTTCTTCTCTTACGTTCAGGCTCTGGTGGAGCACAAACATGATCGCCCATCATGGAAATCTCAACCTCCCGACTACATGACGAGCATTTGATAGTCGGGAGAAACATTGATTCTCGTGGTAGAGCCATGGTGGCGGTGTGAGTTGTGGTGTTGAAGAGGAATAGGAGTAATCCAGTTTATCAATGCCAGGCCGAAAGAAGAGCAATTGATTTGTCACTTTGGATTTCTTTAAAAGACCTTGGACAATGTGACGTATGAAAGGCCTTGCTGCGGTTGTTTCAAAAGATGACGCTTGATGTAAGACCTTTTACATTCGTACCCCAGGCCCGTTCTGCGACCGGTGTCCCTGGGGTTGGTGACGTGAATTGAGGATGCCAAAAGTCTGTGCAGTAGCACTTTTTTTCGATCGCATGGAGAGTCGTGTTGCTGTAGCGCTGGTTATTCTATTGGTTGTGCCGTGAATAGAATCGTCGCGAGGATTTATCGTCAAGTCGGGTTCCAGTCGAACTAGGTCCAGGTTGCTTCCTTGGGTTGATGTGCTGCCGGAGGAGAAGAGAGGCCCGGCCAATCTGCGATTGATGAATTGATTGTGCGTGTTACAAGTGAAGGATTTCCCGTTGAAAACCTGACAGGAGCAAGAAAGAAAGAGAAGAGAAGAGGTCAAAGAGTCGAAACACGAGACTAAAACATCTGCGACGTGAAAGGAATAGAAAGAAGATCAGGTGTCGACTTGAAGAAAGGGACGATGCGATGCATATGGTGTCTCGAATGTGGAGGGAGAAGTGGGCAACTTAGGTTGAGTAGGTAGGTGCTCTGGTGCTGTAGGAAAAGGGACCGGGACCCTTGACTTTAGGTACTGCAGGTAGGCACCTCCACTGTACCTAGACTAGGTAGATCCACTAATAGCCCGGCTCCTTAGGTATGCTAGGCTTGACTTGAATTGCAGGCTGACCCTTGTGCTTGTGCTTCTGCCCTTGTTGGCTAATAAGTTAACAAGTCCGTAGTGTGCAGCCTAAGGTAATGAAGACACAGAGAGACCCTGGCTTGGTGCAGTACACACACTAATAAGAGAGAGGTGCAGAAATAAGAGGTGGACGGCTCGCAAAGTGACGGGTTTACGGTGGGTGCGGTGTGGAATAAGTAATCGAACACAACCACCAACCGGAGCAATGTGAGCATCTTTCTTGAATCTCCAAGGCTCCTTGTCTGCCTTTGACAGCTTCATTCAGCTGTCTTGTCTAGTCAATAGCGTAGATATGACATACAGCTGTCCGTCTATAGCTAAACCACTCCTCTCTCACTCCCTCCCTGTCTTGTCTTGTCTTGCCTTATCTGTCCATTGTCTCCAGCTACGCGGTAACCAACGTTCCAGTAAACTTTGTGGAACCGATCAACTACACGACAATAACTCTTCCCTGGAGCTTCTGGGCCGAAATGGCGTCCAGCCAGAAGGAGGGCAGTGAGACATGACTTGCAGGCGATGAATTCGATTGTCAATCTAGAGGGAGACAGAAAACGGGGACTAAGATCTACTGCATTCCTTATCTGACCGTGTCTCGCCTGATGAGCAGTTTATTCCCATGCCGTGCACGTCTCGTGTCTTGATAGAAGGGCTAGAGGGCAACAACGTCTTTGTTCGGATTGTCCACCAAACAAGTTAGTCTGCATTAAGATAGCCAGATGCGGGAGATTTCTTCATGTCTGAAAGTTGACAGATGACAGATGCTAGTCTATGACTGGCTCTTGGCTGACGCTTTGTATAATTGCATTCAGTGTTCGCAGCTTGACAGTCTCCTGGACGCGTTCTCGAGTGGCCGAGAGCTTGCTGCTCAAGGTCAAGCTCATAAAACAGTTCCCGCAACGGCCGAACCAAAGAAAGAAGTCAGATCGAGTCCGGCCTCTTCCGAGGCGGTCATGAGAAGACGCCACAGAATGTTGGAATATTCTCTGGCCGGTTGATGCCAACCATGTTTATAGGTAGTCAACTTATGGAGGTAGAAATAAAATAAGATACCTACATAAAATAGAAATGATCCACTAAAAACCGTGGACAACTTACCCTACTCGGGTACCTTGCAGCAAACTATGGCCAATCATAGAGCTGATATGCAAGCACTAATCCAGGTAGGGATGGCCCGTTCACCGAAAGGAGATCTGCTTCATTTAACTCTGCTTCTAGTGGTGTCGAGATCCGCCTGTCAACGACTGGAACCAACCTTTGGTTGTTGCAACGAAAGGGATATTAATCAATTGATCATCCGACCTGCAACTCAATTGGATGTCTCTGAATTCCTTCAATGCTACCATGACCGAGACACTGGTCCGATTAGGCCAGGTTGAACCCAGCTGGAAATAAGGATATAAACCGCAAGCAGAAGACGCTTTATGCAATCACTGTGACTGGACCACCTATTGGATAAAGCACTGGTAAGTGATAAAGACCCCCCCGGCCTCTGGGTCCTGTATTATACCTGCCTGTCCTCATTCGGGTGATGCGCCGTGGGGGGACCATGGTAGATCTTCGTAGAATGGCCCAAATGAAGCAGGTTCCATCTCATGGTTGAACTGCAATCCAGAATCCTTAATGCAAGGCATCCATTACTTTGATGACAACGATGCCTTATCTGCACGTTCTCCCCTGTTCAACAGTCAAGAGGTAGGTGTCTTGTTTTGTCTTGCCTTGTCTTGTTGGCCGTTGTCGTTGCTAAGAAAGGATCTGCGAGGCCAAGTTCGCCAAGCGATAACTGGAGCCGGATCCAATGATCCACTGTCTCAGGTCTCTGATCGGGAGATCAAGAGTCCGTAAAGGTCAAGTCCAATAAATAATTATGGAAGTTAACAAGTCAAGTAACGTAAAGGCGAGGGAGGGCTCGACCGAAACTCAATTACAATCAGAATTAGCCCGACTGACGCCACGAATCGGCTTTAATATTCACCAGGCTGATAGGCAGTAACGCCACGATTTGACGTATGTATTAGCTTTGACTACCCCTAGCAATCACTCTTGATGGGAGAGTAAACTTTCCTTGAGCTTCTCTACATCCTACAGTCACCATATCTCTAATGAGACAATGCCTTTATATAGAGTTACCACTATACATAGGTAGCTACTATGTATCGTTGATATTGAATCACGAGATACTCAAAATAGGTCAATGATCGTCTTATCGTTTAATTGGCATTAATCAACCATTTCAAGTTTCCCTCGTCTCGTGATACGCATTTACACTGGCGCATTTACATTTCAAAACTAACGCCAGAAATCAATACGAGCCTTTGAAGCTACCGTGTCAGTTTGTTGGTAATCGACCGTTTGAACACCCTGTCATGATGCTAAATATACGGTTCATTGTTAGTGCTCGAACTAGCTAGTCATGAAGGAAAGCTTGGGTTCTCCTCTGCCCTGGCGTTGAGGGCACGTCATTTGTCGTGTGGGATATTGCATGGCTCTTGTTCATTCTGAACAGTCCAATGGCTTAATGATTTACATGATTTACAGCATCTCTGCCCATGGTAGCGGCTAACTAGAGTTATTCGTTACTGCATATTAAGGAGGTGGCTAGATTGAAGTCCTCCAGGCATGATCGACGGTCGGCTATCTGATATACGTGACCATTGCCGGATACATGGACCGCAGAAAGAGTCGCCGTTGACAATCATTATCAGCCGATATGGCTACGGCAATGCCGGATGCTCTTGAGACTGAACACCAGGCTTGAGGCGTTTCTCCAGCCATTGCTCTAGGTCTCTAACAATAAATGGTCTTAGCACCGGTATGGAAGATTTGCCTTGACCAGAACGCCAAAAATGCTCCTGGCAACTGCATCTAGGACCATGTCTCGCTCAGGCAGGCTTGGACTTCAGATTTGGAACCCTTTCAGCTGTCAAAGCTAAGGACGCGAAGAGGTATCTGTCGACCGTCGGAATGCCAGACAACCAATGCACATTGATAATGACATGGAATATGTCTATCCCCATCGCCCAGGCAATGTTTCTTATGTCGCTTTCAGTTCCGAAGCCGATCATTACAAGGAAAGTCGAATCAAGTGAAGTCATGAGGCCTCCATTGGGTGATCCTCATGAAAGGCGTTGGCTTTTGACTTTTGGCTTTTGGACCAGAACCTCTTACATTAGACGTTCGAGAGTTAGACGGTGAGAGCGGATGTGGTGGAGGGGCGATCTCAACACCACACAGAATCGCTCGCTGTAGGTGTGGATCTTCGGCTGAGCATAGTCACTTGCCTGTGACACTTCCGTGTTACATGTGAACAGGGCAGTTTCTTAACGGAACAGAAAAGACATCAATGATAGGTTTTTGACTTTGAATACAAAGGGTCTGTTCCCGTGAAGATAAACAGCACTTCTTGAGGGTTGAATTGGACTGAACTTGCTCGAATCTGCTTACAGAGAGCACTTGCGCGATATCAAGGTGTTCGGCTAGCGCTGGCTACGGTTGATGGGCTGAGGACAAACTGCATATCAAAACAGACCGGAAGAATCCCAGACGCAGATGACCTCGGCAAGCTGCAGCGATAAGATGAATGGCCAGTTGTTTTGAAGTCTCTGAAAACCCGGTCAATGCAAGTATACGTGTTTGATAGGAGTTTGTTCAGTCAATTGATATCAACCGTGAAGATCTTTTGTTGCATCCATCAGTATGGGTCTGACGACGCGGAAACAATTTGTTACTCGAGGTTTCATTGTCGAAACACTCTATGGAAACAAAGCAAAACAAAACCTGAACTGTATGATGTCCAAGTCCTGTCGTTGACAGGGCGGCTTATTCATAACCTAGAATGTTCTCGAGTCAATATTCCTCTGTGACAGTTTTTCTTTACTGCCCAGGTATGCCTATAGTACCAAAGTAAGGTGTCTAGGTGACAGTCCAGTAGTAATGATACAAGTCATCCACGGCTAAAGCGTTGATCGGTATCATCCACAAGACTCTTTACCCGTCTAGGCTCTTTCTTGGCTTGCTGCCGAATATCCCAACAAACACAGGGATGGAGATTTATATCATCACCAAAGGTTCCGGGTAGAGCCAAGCCAATCAATGAGGTTGGTACCGACAGCGCAGGACAAATTCATTGGTTGCCCTTTCACAGACGATGCCTATTGTGTAATGCCCTGCACGAGCTAATCTAGGGTTTTATTCTCTGGTGGAAGCGACCAGTCGAGAGTAATAAGTACCTCTGACAGTAGTACAGATACAGAAACCGCAGATAAACAGTCGGATGTTTTGATGATGCCAGGGGCTTAGGCCAATGGTTCTTAGATACTGACCGTACATGAGTTACTGCAGCTACATGACAGGGACAAGATGCATGAGAATGCGGTGATATCCCGAAAGTGCTTCTTGGATTGACTAACCCTAGTAGGATCTACATGTCCAATGTCAACAAACTTTTGTTATTTTGTTTCTCTGATCAAGGGTAAGTATTACAATATAGACCCTCAAAATTGAAGCTGGAGCTGCTCAGTCGAGTCCCCGCATTAGAGGAGCTACCTATCAAGTTGGAAATGTGGGAGAAAACTACAAAAAAAAAGAGGGAATTAAAACCTGGAGGATGCGGATGAGAGCTCGCTTGTTCATCTCCATGGATATCAGGTGTCCACAAACTTACAGTAGCTCACTGTTGATGCTTCCGAGCTCTCCGCCTCCCCAGCCGCTAGAATTCTACAAACCCCACTATCAACGCGTTGTGGTCCTCACCGCCCGAATGTCCACGACAACCAGCCAAGTAGAGGCTACAGTAGCGGCTCAGGTACCTGAAGCCAGGCCCAGGACCCTACCAGGGACCAAGTACACGTACGGTACATCTCTCAGGTACCTCTTTGAGATGGGATGGATGAGCTCTTCCATATTTGAACCCTCCCCATCCCCGAGCAACTCTCCCTCTTCTCTCTTCTTTTGCTTCACCAACAAACTTTGTCAACTTACAATCAGTTCAAAAAAACAAAACTCACCGAAACCTCCTTCTTCTCTACCAAAACTTCTCTTAACTTTGACATCTGTCTGCCCCAGCTACCCCGCCAAACCCAAAAAAACACCCCTCTATCAATCTTATAATAACGACCGAGGCATTGACCCTTGGTCACTACAGTCGTCAAGACGTTTTCCAATCTCCTTAACTCGTATGTTATCTCACAAAGAAAAAGGCAAAAAAGAAACATCAAGATGCTAACTCATCCCAGGACGCACCACCCGTTCGCAGGAGCCCGCTGCTCAGCCGATTCCGGAGGCTCAGCGGACTCGACCTTTGAACAGTAAAGGTCTAATCACAATCAGAAACCCGTCCAATCTCAATTAAACCGCAAACTTCCACGTTCAAGCCAATTCAAGCACCATGGCTCCTCACGCGGAAGTCGGCACGGGCTCCTCGAACGGGCCGGTATTCAACGGCCGAGGCTCCTCTGCTACTCAGGACCTCTTCACCGTCAACTCACCCAACGTCACCTATACTGATGCGGAGATCCGTTCTCGATACACCTACCGCACCACAAAGGTTGAAGTTGATGCCAACGGCAAGTATGTTGCCACTCCTAACGAGACTCTCTACGACTTCAAGGTCGACCGCAAGGTTCCCAAGGTCGGTATGATGTTGGTTGGTCTTGGAGGCAACAACGGCACCACCGTTACCGCTGGTATCCTCGCCAACCGCCGTCAGCTCGCCTGGGACACCAAGGAAGGCCCCCGCGAGTCCAACTACTACGGCTCCGTTGTCATGGGCTCAACCCTCAAGCTCGGCCATGACGCCAAGACTCACCAGGAGGTCAACATCCCCTTCCACAACATCCTTCCTATGGTCCACCCCAATGACCTGGTCATCGGAGGTTGGGACATCAGCAAGATGAACCTGGCTCAAGCCATGGACCGCGCTCAGGTCCTCGAGCCCACCCTCAAGGCCCAGGTCAAGAAGGAGATGGCTGAGATGGTTCCCCTTCCCTCCATCTACTACCCTGACTTCATTGCTGCCAACCAAGAGGACCGTGCCGACAACGTCCTCGAGGGTACCAAGGCCTGCTGGGAGCATGTTGAGAAGATCCGTCAGGATATCCGCGACTTCAAGGCCAAGAACGGCCTCGACAAGGTCATCATCATGTGGACTGCCAACACTGAGCGATACGCCGACCTGATCGAGGGTGTCAACGACACTGCCGATAACCTTCTCAAGGCAATTGAGCAGGGACATGAGGAGGTTTCCCCTTCTACCGTCTTTGCTGTCGCTTGTATCCTCGAACAAGCCCCTTTCATCAACGGCTCTCCTCAAAACACCTTCGTCCCTGGTGCCATTGAGCTTGCCGAGAAGCACAACGCCTTCATTGGTGGCGACGACTTCAAGTCTGGCCAAACCAAGATGAAGTCTGCCCTTGTTGACTTCCTCATCAACGCCGGCATCAAGTTGACTTCCATTGCCAGCTACAACCATCTTGGAAACAACGACGGCAAGAACTTGAGCTCCCAGAAGCAGTTCCGCTCCAAGGAGATCTCCAAGTCCAACGTCGTTGATGACATGGTTGAAGCCAACCACGTCCTCTACAAGAAGGGCGAGCACCCCGACCACTGCGTTGTCATCAAGTACATGCCTGCTGTCGCCGACAACAAGCGTGCTCTCGATGAGTACTACGCTGAGATTTTCATGGGTGGCCACCAGACCATTTCGTAAGTTGATGAGATATCATAGTCATGAACGATAACTGACAGCATACAGACTCTTCAACATTTGCGAGGACTCTCTCCTTGCTTCTCCCCTGATCATCGACTTGGTCATCATTGCTGAGATGATGTCTCGTATCCAGTGGAAGGCCGTGTCCTCCGATGGCACTGCTACCACTGAGTATAAGAGCTTCCATAGTGTCCTGAGTGTCCTCAGCTACATGCTCAAGGCTCCTCTGACCCCTCCTGGCACCCCCGTTGTCAACGCTCTTGCTAAGCAGCGCGCTGCCCTGACCAACATCTTCCGTGCTTGTGTTGGTCTTGAGCCCGAGTCCGACATGACTCTTGAGCACAAGCTTTTCTAGGCGCCAACGCCTGTTCTTGATGCTGTTGAAGTCGGTTACTTGGAATGAGGAGGATACTGTGGACAGTCTTTACCGGATGCTGCTCGATTTGATTTGAAAATTATAAAATCAAAAAAGTAAAAAAATGGAGGAGAGATGAAATACTTTCACAGTCATAGCTATCTAATTGAATGTGCCATTCTCCTCAAGACTGATTTCCATAATAAAGCGTGATGGTGATGGTGATGGTGACCTTGATCATTCATATCCAGTGAATTCTTTGTACTGTGTCTGGTATTGAATTCGGTTGACAGGCCAATCAATGATGTAAATTTGGAGAGTTTAATTGACCAAGATCGTCACTTTAGACAGGGGTGTTAATTGAATTTTACGTGGTTAGAAGCGACTTTACGCGGGACTGATGCGCTGTAACGCGTCTCTCCACGCCAACGCCTTTGATGGCCCGCGCGTCGCGTAATGAAAGCTCCCCACTACCACTTAGACATCCATCCATATGCTCTCTCTTAGCCTTTCCACATTAACATCCTCTCATCAAATCTAGAATTTCTGAAGCAACTATAAATTTGTTATTATTCTATGTTTTTGTTGATTCTTCTGACCATACAACTCATATAAAACCATTGCAAAGGCAAAAGCAATGGCTACCGCCTCTCGCGCTTCTACCCCCGTATCTTCGGGCGGATCTCCCGAGCAACTCTCACCAGCCTCCAGATTCAAGGCTCAGATGGCAGCTATCGACGACAGTGACGGTGAAGAATCACCTTTGAGAAAGACCAGCAAGGATATCTTCACAAAACACTCCGACCTACCACAACACACACAACAAGAAGACGCGTCTGATGAGCCGGAAAAGGAGGATGTCGACAGACCCCGAGGCACGCTTGCGGCTAGGATGCAAGGCATTACCCGACCAGTGCAATCAAAAGATACCGATAAACAGAACGAAACTGCCCGAGATCGTGTAAAGAAGAAGCTCGAGCAGGAGGAGAAGGAGGCTAAGAAAGCGGAGGAAGAGCATAATTCAGACATGCCCGATGCTTCATCAGAAGATGAAACTCCCGTGGTACGCCGAAGACGGATCCGCCACGTTCCCTCATCACCGGCCGCCAGAAATACATCACGCGAACCCAGCCCAGGACTCTTTGTATCACCAGCAAAGCCGATACAAAACAACTCGGATTCCGATGGGGATCTCCCTGCAATCAAATCGGATAAAATGGCAGCGCAGGTTAGGCGCCTAAAAGAGAAGAAGAAAGCTGAGGAAGCCGCCAAAGAGGCCAAGCGGGCAAAGCAACAGGGAATTGAGCAGATGGCATCAGGCAGTGATGGTTCCGGCATTACTGACGATGAGGGTGGGCGCCGCCTGACACAAACCGAGCGACCAAGTGCCCGAAAAGCAAGCAAGAAGGCAATTGAGGAAATGAACAGAGAAACTCAAAGAATGTCAAGAAACATGCAATTGAAGCATGAAGCGAAGACACGAAAGAAGATCTCCAAAAATAGCTTGTTTGAGCGATTCAATTTCAGGCCGGCAGGCGTACCAGAACCCAAGGCTGCTAGCTCGAGTAGGGGACCGACGCCTCACAGCGACGTTGAAATGCAGGATGCGGATACACCTCCCAGTTCGCCGCCTGTTTCCAAAGAAACTGCCGATGCAACTGAGCCAGTTCCTGAGACCAACGACTGTGACTTGCCAGCAATAGACAGCCTCGCCGAGACAACCAAGCTCAAGTTGAACAAGGGTAAAGGCAAGGCCGTTGAACCACCAAACGAACAAAAGCAGCCAGCCCAAAAACCCAAACGCCAATTCCGAGTCAAACTTCCACCAGTTAAAGCCAATGCTGCCCTGGTGGACTCGGATGACGAGTTGGAAATCACGACAACGACCAAAGACAAAATCCGAGCTGTGTTCGACATGGTCCCCGTCAAGAAAGCTCAAGAGCACAACTCTGCTCAGGCCCTGCGCGCTCTTGCACAAGTCAAGTCTCCCGGTAAAGAGATCCGTCGAAAGAACGATAATCATGGCATGACGCACGGCGAGCTACAGATGTACCTTCAGCAAAAGGCTCGACAACAAGCCAAGCTGGAGCGTGACCGCAGACTTGACATGCTGAAGGCACAAGGTGTGGTTATCCAAACCGCCGAAGAGCGCGAGCGCCAGATGCAGGAGGTTGATGATATCGTTGCCAAGGCCAGGGAGGAGGCCCGAAGAATTATGCAAACCGAGCAAGCAGCCGCCAAGAAGGAGAAGAAGGAAAGCGGTGAGGTTGATCCCCTGGCTTGGGATGATAGCGATGATGAGGAGTATCAAGCATCCGCTGATGAAGCCGATGGAGAAGTGTCGGCAATCGAATTGTCCGGATCAGAAGATGAAGGAGACGACGAGGACGATGAAGCAGACGGTAACCCTATGGTCGAGGGGGAAGCTGAAGATGGAGAATCAGAGGCTTCTGCTGGCGAAGAGGACGATACAACTCCTATCGCCAGTCAAGATGTTCATGACGACGCCGATGAGCTCCCAGTGGCGAGCAAACGACGAATCCGGAAGCCCATTGTTCTCTCTGATGGTGATGATGATGATGAAGAGGACTCGGTTGAGATGACGCCAAAGTCCAAACCCCAAGCTGCTGTACACACATCGCCTACAGTACCCAATACCCAATCTCCTACGGCACCAAGATCGGTGCTACGTTCCGCCAAGAAGAATTTCATTCCTGGTCTTCCTGTACAAGGAGCAGCTGGCCTTGGCCTTACTCAGATCTTTGCCGGCACCATGGATGACAGCCAAGTAGATGTCGCCAACGGCCCAACCCAGTCCATGATGCCAGACTTCGACCATTTTCCCGACTCCAACTTTTCTGCGACGATGGATGAGCCTATGGAAGACATGATTATGGACAGTCAGAAGGGCGATACACAAAAGATGACTCAAGGTGTGAACCTCGACTTCTCTCAATCTCAGTTGCGCAGTCTTGACAGCCTGCTACGAGAGGATAGCACACAGATCTCTGATGCGATGGATTTCACTCAGGATGAGGGTCTCCAACATCAAACACCCCTGAAGGACAGGTTTATCGAGGCTCCGGCTTCTACCGTTGAGACAACGGTAGTCGACCATGAGGACCCAACACAAGCTTCACCACTAGTCCGCCGTGGCCGCCTTCGTCGCAGAATGGATACATCTGAGCGCATTGAAGAAACTCCTGAGCCAACAGCCGCAGAAAAGTCAAACAGCGTTTTTGATGTGCTCAAGGAGGGAGCTAAGCAAGACAAGCAGAAACGAATTCGGGCAGAATTCGACCACAAGAACAGTAAGGCCAAGGAGATGATCCATGAACAGGCCGAGGAATCGGAGGATGAGTACGCTGGTCTAGGAGGCGCAGATGGCGAAGACAGTGACAACGAATCCATCGCCTCGCTCAAGGAAATCATCGACGACGCTGCCGGCAACGATGTTGATGAAGCCAAACTCGCCGCTTTCTATGCGTAAGTACTGCCCATTCGTCACATTTAACAGAAGCCTAACATTTTATAGTGATCGAGAACGTGTTGAGGATGAGAAGCAGGTCGAAAAGCTTTTCAAAGACATCACAACTGGTATGCTTCGTCGCAAGCGTGGCGCGGGTTATGATCTCGACGACTCAGATGATGATGGCGAGGCCCGTCGAAAGATGAAGCGTCGGCAGTTCGCCAAGATGCAAAAGGCTCTGTTTGCCGATGAGCGTGTCAAGAAGATTGCTGAGAACCCTGGTAACCAAGCTTTCCTCAAAACCATCGAGGATAGAGGCAGTGATGACGAGATGGACTTTCTGGATGCTCCGGAAGAAACCAATGATCCCTCGCAATCTCAGTCACAGGATGAAGATGGCAGCAAGGCCCAGGATGTCTCCAACAGTCAATCCCAAAAGACTCCTGGCCCTGCGGATAACAGGGCCCCTGCCCATCTGCGTAGAACCAAGGATGGCAAGAAACCTTCCAACCTTGGTGAAGTACGCGAGACTCTATCTGAATTGCTTGAAGAACCCCACGGTTCTGTCATTCCTGCTACCGAGGCTGGATCTGACAGTGAAGGCGAGGTGGAAGCTCCCACACAAGCTCCTAGCGATAAGGAGAACAATGGATCCAACCCTCGTCGTGGTCGCGTTGCAGTTGTTGATCGTATTACACTGAAACGCAACAGCTCTTCCAATGTCAGCACTGGCCGACTTGCATTTGCAACAACATCGAGCTCTTCTTTCAAGGTACCAGCGCTTCTGCGCCGTGCAACAACCAACTCATTTGTTTCTGGCACGACTTCAACCACCAGCCCCAGCCCTTCAACCCCAGCAAGTGGGTTCGGAGAAGGAGCCACGATCAAGAAGGGAGCCAGCAAGAAGAGTGGCGTGCATGCTTTTGCGCGCGACAGCGAAAGACGAGCAAAGCTCGAACAGAACGAGCGAAAGAGAGAGGAGAGGAAGGTTAAGGGGGCGGAAAGGCGAATTGGAGTCGTGGGTGGTTTGCTGGCAAAGGGATCATTTGAGTAAGGCTGGCACGGAATGGAGTTTAGGTTTATGTGAACGGGATATTCTGAGGATTAAATATGCATGGCGTTTGGCTTAGGCATCGATACGGAAGCTACCATGGCATTGGTATCTCGTAGTTGAACATATTTATTCATTGACATATTTTCTAAGCAATTGTTATCCGCTTATCGGTCCACTGTGTAAGAAACCAAGTTTATATGCCATTCATCCAATCCCTTCAAATACGTAGTAGTATGAAAGCCACATTAAGGATCGCTGATGCTTCCATGTTTTGCTATAGCACTCGAGATACTGTGATTGATAGTAGCTCGGATTCTGCCTTAACCGACATCTTGTAGTCGTCACTGCAGGCTTTTCAAAGGTCCAGACCTGGGCATGATCGATTCAGAAGGGTTTCTTTCTCTCTTGTTGCCTTTGCATTTATGAGTCATATGTCATGGACACTGGCTACCATAGATTATATCGTCCGTCTCAGTGTGCATCACGGCAAGTAGATGGACTGTAACTCCTTCACATCCAGATCAAGAACAAATCCTATCTAAGGAGGCATGGCGAGGTAGTTCTTGACCGATTGGATCCTTTAGCCAACTACTCATCTGGTCCCGATGCCTGCATTTGCAAATCTTAACTATGCTGTAAAGATAACGAGAGAGAAACCTCAGAGACGCACCGTATAAGAATATTGCCTCTATTGATGATCGACCGCCTAGCTCGGTAGATTACGTACGCTCTATGTCAATATGTCTTCTAATTCATTACTATCACCTTTGGAACGCCGCCCCCGAGAACTCTCCGCTTCCCAGACCCAACGTCCTTTTCGTAAACAGCCACAGCTCAAAGGCCTCCAGCTTAATCTCAACTCGCATGAAACCAACCCACGCGGCAACTACTCGTACAACGTTCAGAGGCCAGAAGAGTGACCCGTTTTGGCTGATCTCTTCGAGCTTCTCGTGGAATACAGTCTTTGTGCAGTATCTTGCCAGAATCATAAAGGAACGAATAGGACCTTGACGAGTTTGAAGGTTCTCGTCTAGGCTGCGAGTTAAGTCGTTTGTCTTGAGGATCAAAAGGATGATTCGAGGGACACGGCTGAGGAGCTGGACAAGATCGACGATCAAGCCTTCCTGCAGAGCGCCACTCATTGTCTTTTGTTCGTCGGCAGTCCTATTCTCGAGAATAGATCCAGACTTGCTGACAATGCTGTAATCCCGACCAGTGATGGCTGAGGCAAAGAGAGGAAAGTCCTTGTCCTCAATACCAGCAACTTCGTGTGCGTACTTCTTCATGCGATCCATGTCACCATCAATGACCGCAAGCCACATCTTAGCATATGACCTTCGCATGGGAAGTTCAATATCGCGATACAGACCATGATCGTACAATATGACATCGAAGTTTGGCCCACGTCCAAGACCTCGTCGACTGGTGTTCTTGCGGATAGCAATGTTGCCGCCATGAGGGTCGCAGTGTAGTGGTGCCCCATCACCAAAGATCATTTCGTTGAATATGCGGGACAAGGTAGCCGAGACCTCATCACGATCAATTCCGCTCTTATCGAGGTACTCGAGATCGTCAAGACGATTTCCGGCTTCACAAGCCATGACGATGATACGCTTCTTGGCCCAAATGACCTCGGGGATGATCAGTGGTAACTGCGGTATCTTTGCAAAGTGCTCCCTCATTCGACGGGCATTGTCAGCCTCCTCCTGGAAGTCCAACTCCTTGGGAAGGGAAACATCCATCTCGGATGAGAGCCACTCGAGGTCATACTCTGGGAAGAATCGCTTCAATGTCGAGAACGTATACCGGGTCAAAGCAAGATCCAGAGGTGCCCAACCTTCTAGCTCAGGATGCTGAACCTTGACCGCAACCTTTTGGTCTAGTCCCTTGATGGTTGCCAAGTGCACCTGTGCTAGGGAAGCGGCCCCAATTGGCTCAGAAGCGAAATCGGAAAAGTAATCCCAAAGTTCCTCTCCAGTATCCTTGCGAAACATGTCCTCAATTGATTCAAGAGACGACACGGGGCACTGGTCCTGTAGTGGGATAAAAGTGTTTGTCCACTCAGAAGGCAGGAGATAGTTCATGGCGCTCTATATAGTTGTCAGCGTAACTACTCCAAATCCTTTTGAGTCAAGGTGGGATCCGTACGAGATGTTGACCAAGTTTGATAAAGATGCCTCCATTCTTTTCCAACACAACCAGGGTTCGTTCGGCGCATCGTTTGTGACATGCTTTCAACATGTTCTCCTGTTCGTCATGATCCTCGGTCGTTTCTCTTGTGTTTAGTGTCGTTCGATAACTATCAAGAATGTCAGCTTCATCTCCTCCAGTGGCAAGTGGCAACATACTCGTTGATACACACAGCGAGCGCAACCGCAACTCTGCCTGTGCGCTCCGCTGCTTCATAACTGCTCTTTATATCGTCTGTGAAAGCAAGAGCGGTTGCCCCTATTGTTCCAACACCGGCCGAGGCATACAATAGAGGCCGTCTGGGACCCGACCTATGGCCATTGCTTCCCCGCGAGCCTTTCCTCGAAGCAAATCCCCTTGAGGTAATGTGCTTTAGAGGTCTGCTTCGAAGCAATTGGCCTCTACAAGTCGAACACGTCCATGATCGAGTGGCGATACGGCTCGCAAAGGAAACAGAAAGGGTGTTCATCTGGCCGCTGAGGGGCTTTAACAGGTTAAGGTATTAAGGAGTAAAATGTAGGTACTCATTCTATAACAGAAGCCAAGTATCCGGCGGGAAAGAAATGAACATGTGTCTGCACTGTTACAGAACTCAGAGTAAGTCAAGTCAGTCCAATGTCGTCAACCAAAACCAAGGCAAGTCAACAGTTTTTTTGCTTGGATGTGCCGATTCCGATAAACCTCCGTCCGCCCAGGCCCATCGCTCGGTTTGGCCCGGGTGCGATATTCGGGGGGCGAATTGGCCACCCGCCCCGATAAGATTAGGTGAGTAGCCGCCGTTGTCTTCACGTGATCGCGCGACCGCGACTCCCGTCCCTTCGCGTCTACAGTAAACCTCTTTACACGAACACGCCTCTCATCAACGCACCGAGCTCTTACACCATTCAAGACCCCCCCACTCGACATTGTCCTCAACGTTGTATATTCCTCGATTCTATGCAACAGAAGACTCACAACAACACAGCGGAAAATATGCTGTCTTTTGCTCCTACCCCCATCTTCTCTGGCACTTGGGACCATCGTCCTGTCGTCTCATCGCCGCTCTCTTCTTCACCCGTTCGCGCGTCATCGCCACTTTCCCCCATTGACCGGAACGCGAATTCTCAACGACAAGTTCAGTCTTCTCCCATTAAACCCCCCAAATTCAAGTTCGCTTCGCGTCCTACACGGCCCAATCCCCTCAATCGCAAACGAGAGGAGGTACAAGACGGCAGGCGAAAGCAGTATCTTCAGAATGTCAAGCAAGCCCGTGAAGATAAGGCATGGCAACGACGAGATATCGAGGGACAAGTAAGATGGAAGCCTTCACTTCCTATATCGCTTTTACTAACAGTAGCTTTAGTTTTTGAAAACGAATTACCTAGCCGATAGAGGACAGCTGTCACATGATGCCCCCGAGATCACCGAAGCAGACATAGAAGAAGCCACGACTTTTTACCAAGAACATCCTTCGGTCCCCGAAGAGGATGAGATGGTGATGGACGAGGAAGAGCAGTTCGAAGCCATGCTGGCATCTTATGAAGATCAGCATACGGCTCCTTTGCAGCGAGCACCATCGCCTGCGCTCTCAGATGAAGACTATGACGACGTCTTTGCTGAACTTATCGCGCAAGAACAAGCATGGCAAAGCACAGAATTACAGCCACAAGACCAAATGGACACTTCTGGTGATATTGAGATGCAATAGCGAGCTTGGGGTATATGTCGTCTTTTCAGTGCTTTAACATTTACCACGTTTGGTGTTGGGGTTAATCGGAACACGGGGAAGCGATACGGCGTTTGGGAAATTCCTGTCACATATCATCTGACGTGTACGGCTATCATTTTGATAAAGGGTATATATAGATGGCTCGGAGGGCATCCGGGCTCGGTATCTACTGAGGGTTGCAGGTTTCATCTCCTGGGTTGAGAGCGTCTTGAGCTGATTGCATGTCGCCAACTAGATCAGAGGGTGGCGATCCTGCTGCTTGCATCTGCGTGGGTGGTCAGTGGCTACAAACTTGTTGGAGAGAACGCAAAATGAACACACCTTCTGCATCTTGTCCACGATAAACTCGCGATCTCTCGCATTAGAATCCGAGTAAGTCTTTTCTTCGAACTTGGCCACAATCTCACGCACAATGGACTGTTGTTCTTCGTAACGCTTCAAATCGTCCTTGGGTGTAGAGTCACGGTTTTTAATCAGCCACTCTGGGAACTTTTCATCAAGCTCCTTCATCGGCTCATAAAGAATTTCCTTATTGGTGAGTTGCTCCATCATGCCCATGAGCATTTTGGAAAATTCCTCTTCACTGCCCTCGCCTCCTAGATCGCCAAGATCACCCGAGGACAGCTGCTTGAGCATCTCAGACATGAAGTCATCGGCGGACCCTGAGGCAGCGGCGGCTGTAGCTTGATCCCCCGACGCTTGCATTCTTTCCATCGTCCGCTTGATTTTATCTTGGAAGGAAGCATCTTCGGGCGGTGCTTGGGACGCTGGCTCTTTTGACGAGCTTGGAGGTGGCACATCGCCAGCCCCTTCTGCCGCAGCGATGTGCTTAAAGATATCTTCGAACTGAGCTTGCATGTCGGGCTGAAAAGGGTCAACACTTATTTTGAGTCAGTTGTTTGTGGTACGATAAAACTTACAGACTGCCCAAGTTCGCCTAGAAGATCAGCCATACCAGCTTGTAATTGCTTTGCAAACTCTTCTTCTGAAAAGGCATCCTCAACTTCGGGCTGCTTGCCAGAAGGTGCTGGGTTTTTTGGAACTTCCGGTTTACTGGAAGCCGCAGTTTCGGCAGGCTTGGGCTGATCAATCTTGACGGTAGAGAACTCGTCCAGCATATCTAAGACGAATTAGCAAACAAGCATATATCGCCATTTCCTAAAACCCACCATCGAGGTCGTCCAGATCATCCTCGTCGGGGTCTGGGACATCCTCAAAATCGTCAACGGGCTTGGCCGTTTCAGCTGTAGGAGCCGGAAGAGTCTCAGCCTTTTCCACAACGGCCTCTGTAGCAGCTGCCGCAGTCACCACTGCTACGGCACTGAGAACAGCGGCAGCTTGTTGAGGAGCATCCTCTCCGGCAGTTTCTTCTTTCTTAGTATCCTTATCAGGAAGAGATTCCTTGATAGTGGCGTCTGGAGGGGCGGTCTCTTCAGATATGGACTTTTTGGACGCGATCTCTTCGGCAGTGGTGGCTGGTGCCGTACTCTCTTTGTGAGAGGCTTCCGGAAAGGCGGAGTCGTGTGCAGCTGTCGTAGGTATTTCTTGAACAACTGCACCCGGAGAAACTTCCTGGGAAACCGCCTTGGCTGGCCCTTCCACCGAAGCAGGAGCGACTGATGAGGGAACAAGCACCGGAGGGTCAGCGGCTGGGACATCAGGCATGTGAGTGTCAGCCGAGGCGGGAGCAGCAACATTCTCGGCCTTGATATTCTTGATGTCCTCAGACTTGTCCTCCTTCAACTCATCCTTGACATCAGCCTGAGCAGCTTCCGTAAGCTCTCCCTTGACCTCTTCCTTCAAGGCGACTTCTGCGTCCTTTTCCGTACTCATGATGCTCAAGCTTGTTTGTTTTACCAACACAACTCACTTACTCACCCCCACTTATGCCAACGGACGTGGGTGAAGTAAGACTGTTAAGTCGGCAGGTTTTAGTTGTTGTCGTTTTTGTAAAAAGATGCTAGGTAGAAGACTTCGTAGTCAAACGAAGCTCTGTTGTGTAGAAGCCAAGTGAAGTGGAAGGTGATGTAGAATGATAGTCTACCGCTTGACGGTACGTGGGCAAGTGAACGGATAGATGCCCGCTTCCAGCTTAACTGTGCCGAGGTGACCTATGATTATGTCCCGACTGGCGTTAGGTCCAGGTGACTGCCATCCATGCCATGGATGCCCAGACGGTCGGTCCATCTTTAGGTACACAACATAAGCCCCGTAAAGATGAATTAAATAAACAAATAGTATGCCTCCCACGGCGCGCTCAAGCCGACTTCTTATTTTGTCACTCTCCCTTCCATGTGCTTAGAAACGGGCGCTCATAGAAGCCCCTCACTAGAAGCTTAGGGGCTCACCCCGCCACGCCAGCGCTGTTTCTGCTCCTGAAGAAGCCTAACAACCCCCAGGCGGGTTTCCCGAACGGAAACCTAGGCTACCTATAGGTCACCTAGCGTCCGTACTTCTCGACCAACGAACAGTGAGCATTGGCCTGTGCCTGTGCATCTAAGCATCAACAAAGACGTCGTTCTGTGAATTGCACATCCGCGCAAACATCATCAGGCTCCGCCTGCGTCTCCTCACGCATTTCTTTTCTCCCTTTTCCGACAACCCACCTACCTGGCTATCTACATCGCCTCGTGCTCAGCAACGTGACCCTTCGTCTGTATCATAATTTAATTACTACGGTCCAGCTTTTCGATCGCGCGACCCTCCGCTCTCGATTATCTCCTCTTCAACTTCAACAGCCCCTTTCCATCCCGTCGCGACCGATCTCTCTACAGGACGAACTATGGCGCTGTGTCAAAACAGACTGCAAGAGGAAAGGTGAGACTGTCTGCAGCTTGTGTTGACATTGGATCATACTGAGACCAGGCAGGAAGCAGTGGCGACGAGATCATCCTTTCGGGTTCTACGCCAAGCCTCTGCGCACCAAGGAAGGTGTTCTCGATGTCAAGAACTGGGAATGTGGGATCCCTGGAAAGGACAATACCATCTGGGCTGGTGGTCTTTTTAAGTTGACTATAGCTTTTCCTGACGGTGAGACCAACAGACACAACCAACTTGTGATATTGACCTGTGCTAACTTTTCCCAGAGTACCCCACGAAGCCTCCCAAGTGTAAGTAGACACGACGATGTACGATCGATCAAGAAGAGCCTTTCACTAATTTATGATCAGGCAAGTTTGTCCCCCCGCTATTCCACCCGAATGTTTACCCTTCCGGCACCGTCTGCTTGTCCATTCTCAACGAGGAAGAGGCATGGAAGCCTGCCATTACTGTCAAGCAAATTCTACTTGGTATTCAAGACCTCTTGAACGACCCAAATCCCGAGTCTCCGGCTCAGGCGGATGCGTACAATCTGTTCAAGAGAGATCGCGCCGAGTACGAGAAACGTGTCCGTCGTACAGTCCGCGAAAACCCTACCCCTTGAGCATCTACTGCAAGCTCTTGGCATAGAGGCTATATAGACGAAATCTTTCTTTGTGCGGAACCTCAGGCTATGGCGTTAAGGGATATACCAAGGGGAAAGTCACCTGGAACTCATGGGAGGGGGTGCAGGAACCCCGGGAGCATGGATATGTGACACGGCATGATATGAGGCGTGCGAGGATTTGACGAGGAATCGGTTGTTAAGAAGAGGTTTTATACTGCACCTCGAACAGGGACCAAACCCGAGCCACTACAGGAGCATGTTCCATTGAGATTAAACAGAGTCTTTGCCCTTTCACTGGATGCTACATCATACCGGCACTTGTCGGTTCATGCGCTCCGCGATCTTTGTCGGCGAGTGATTCATTCTGCGGCTGCGTTGTCGGAACGCCCCACTGATCCAGTCTTGATCTTCCAGAATGGGAAGTAAGACAATACTGTAACTTAGATGTCATTCATGCTGATCAGCTAGGACAGAAGAGCGTGTCAGGAGAATTGGTCGCCAAGAGCATAAAAGACGAAATAATTCGTTCACCTTGTGCGAGCTTAGGTCAGTAGTAAGGCTACTTTATTTACGTAGCCTAACTTAGAGAACAATTCTTCTGGCACCTATCAGGCAATAGAAGCAGCAGCAGTTGTAAAGCGCATACCCGTTGTATTCCCCTTATCAAAGTCCTTAATCCAAAGTTTATTCAAGTTATGTAATTTACCCAAACTTATGGGCTTGTCATACGGGCCACCAATGATGTCTGCCGAATTGCAAGCCGAAGTCGGCCGTTTGATTTGCTCACACCTCTAAAAAAAAGTTTTTGGCTTGGCCTGGTTCGATGGCCTGTTATCTATCAACGGACAGCTTCTTCCGTGGATATAAGGTCAAGTACCAATGGTTCTTGAGGCGAGACATGATGGAGTGTATAGAATCAGGAAGACCGTGGCAATTTGCAGTACTGCCTAGTCAATTTAGCATCTTACTCAATGGATGGATGTCAGTCACTATGGCAGTGGAGAGAGATGCTCATCGCGTCCGCAGCGGAGCCTCCTGTGGATAGATACATAGACTTAACGAGCCAGAAGGCGTCCCTGACAGGACTGGTTCAGTGGCTCTGACCATAACCGCTAATAACCTTGCGCCTTCCGGGCAGATAGAGGTACCTGCCTAGGTGTGGAAAGCAGATGGTAGGTATGACCTAGTCACTGCACTTATCGCCTGTGCCGGCGGAAAGAGGGAGGGTGGAGTTTTGCTATGACTCCTCTTTTTTTCCTCTTGGGTTGTTGCTGCTAAATATTAATCTTGCTTGTCCCATTCCTTTCCCTCCCTCATACCATCCTCTGTCAAACATTTTTTTTTTTCTAATACACACTTCTGCAACCGCAAATATGTGTGGAATCTTCGCCTGTCACCGGTACGCTCTTACCCCTTGCGAACATGAACATGGATCTCTATCTGGCGTCCTTGGAGGGGCAAGGCATGGGGGGCTTCAGAACCCCGCCATGAAATGAATTGGAATTGGGACTGCGATCACCCCGCGGTCGGAGGGGAAAAGTTGTTACTAGATCATGGCGTGACTAACATTCTGCGATCTCTCAGTCATCCCGACGTGGAAAAGTTCAAGCCCACGGCTTTGAAGCTTGCCAAGCAGTATGTGCGCCAATTGCCATTCCAGACTTTCTTGAAACTGACTTATCGGCGCAGAATTCGTCACCGTGGCCCCGACTGGAGTAAGTGAAAACAACGGCCGGATCGTCGCCCTCATGGGACCGCGAGTACTAAAGTCGCAATTCCAGGTGGAAGTGTTATTTCCAACCATACCAGTATGTCAATGAACCCCTGAGAATCACACGCCCTCGTGTCTGACTCTCAAACTAGTTCTGTGCCATGAGCGCCTTAGCATTGTTGGTGTTGGTAAGTCGCAAGCTCTTGCACCTATTCGGAGTCTCGCGACTGATAAAGCTTCCAGAGTCCGGCGCTCAGCCTCTGACCAACGCCGACGACAGCATCATTCTCGCTGTCAACGGTGAGATCTACAACCATCGTCACATTCGAAAGCACCTCAAGGAGCGATACCACTTCAAGACTACCTCTGATTGCGAGGTCATCATCCCCTTGGTAAGAGGAGCACTTGGTTCATGACTAGAAGAGCACAGATCTGACAACGGATACATCGCAGTACACCGAGTTTGACACCGATGCCCCCAACCACCTCGACGGCATGTTCTCTTTTGTTCTCTACGACAAGAATCAAGACCGTACAATTGCTGCTCGCGACCCTATCGGCATCACCACCTTCTACCAGGGTTGGTCTTCCGCTGAGCCCGGAACCGTCTACTTCGCCTCCGAGTTGAAGTGCCTGCACAGCGTCTGTGACAAGATTGTCGCTTTCCCCCCTGGCCACGTCTATGACTCCAAGACTGGTGAGACCACTCGCTACTTCAACCCCTCTTGGTGGGACCCCAAGAAGGTTCCCAGCACCCCCGTCGACTACAAGGTCCTCCGACAAGCCCTTGAGAAGTCCGTCCGAAAGCGACTCATGGCTGAGGTGCCTTTCGGTGTTCTGCTTTCTGGCGGTCTTGACTCTAGCTTGACGGCCTCTATCGCTCAGCGTGAGGTGACCCGACTTCGAAAACAGGCTCTTGAGGCCAACGGCAACGTTCTCCCCGTTGAGGACCCTGACACTGGCGAGGGTCTTGTTGGTGTTGACGATGACGATCACCTCGACACTCTGACCTACCTTCCTCAGCTCAACTCCTTCTCCATTGGTCTGCCCGGCTCTCCCGACAATAAGGCTGCTCTCGAGGTCGCCAAGTTCCTCGGAACCAAGCACCACGTTATGACCTTTACCATTGAGGATGGTCTTAACGCCCTCTCCGATGTCATCTTCCACCTCGAGACTTACGACGTCACTACCATTCGAGCCTCTACCCCTATGTACCTGCTGTCAAGAAAGATCAAGGCTATGGGCATTAAGATGGTTCTGAGTGGAGAGGGCAGCGATGAGATCTTTGGCGGTTACTTGTACTTCCACGCTGCTCCTGATAAGGAGTCCTTCCACGAGGAAACCGTGCGCCGTGTAAAGAACCTGCACCTGTCTGACTGTCTGCGAGCCAACAAGTCCACATCCGCTTGGGGTCTCGAGGCTCGTGTTCCTTTCCTTGACAAGGAGGTAAGTTGATCTCCCTTGAACCTCAGCTCAGCAGAGTGCCCAGTGCTAATGAACCAAACAGTTCCTTGAGTACTCTATGAACATTGACCCTCAGGACAAGATGATCACCAAGGAGAAGCTCGAGAAGTACATCGTCCGCAAGGCTTTCGACACTTCGGACGAGCCTGATGAGAAGCCTTACCTTCCCGATAACATCCTTTGGCGACAGAAGGAACAATTCTCCGATGGTGTCGGCTATGGTTGGATTGATGCTCTCAAGGACACTGCTGAGAAGCAGGTCACAGATGAGATGATGAAGAATCCTAAGCCTGAGTGGGGTAACGATATCCCTGATACCAAGGAGGCGTACTGGTACCGATGCATGTTTGACGAGCACTTCCCCCCTCACTGCGCGTCAACTGTCATGCGCTGGACTCCCACTTGGTCCAAGCAGACTGACCCTAGTGGCCGGTAAGTGACATCCATGCAAAGAAAGAAAGAGCGTTTATTAATATCTTTACAGAGCCATCTCCACCCACAACGCCAAGTATGACAGCGCGGCTTAATGAAATATCGAACCGAGTAAAACACCAAGCAGAGAAGACTTGGTTGACTCATTGTAACCTACACTATCTGAGGTATCTGCCATGAAACCGGTCTGAAGAGCAACTCTGTGTGTCGTTTCTTGGAAATAGAGAAAAAGGCGTCTGGGATTATTGCTTACATACCTCGGAATGATGATAACTGTAAAAAGACGGATGATTTGGACATGGATATGGGAATGACGAATAAAGACAAGAGACAAAGGTTCTAGAAGGGAATCAAGAATTGCATTATGTGCATGTCAATGCGAGTGTTGGTGAATGCTAAGCATATGGCCAATGTTTGACTTTGTGTCATGAGTTGGTTATGCATGAAGGGTCCTCATGATAAAGCAGTCGGATAGAAATGGGTGTGTATGAACTGACCAATAGGCGAGCGATATTCTTCGACGTGGTCCTCGATCAAGTTTGTCAATGCCGCGACGTTTCAATCAACATGAATGGCAGTCACATACCTTGGTAGTTAAGTTATGGGCTAGTTAGAGGAGACACGTTTGGCCTATGGGGTCACATGAGTTGTTAGTGTCTGAGCTGTTCATGCGTCGATGAAATGCAAGCTAGAAGTGGAATAATCAAAGTACATACTGTCTGTACTCTGGTTTATGGGCATAATGGCACTCGTTGGGCAGCGAGTTGTGTTAATGTTGGACCTGTCTGAATGGGACAGGGCCCATATAAGTTAAGTCGAGAGAGGATTAGGTACAGTAGAATCATGATAATGGTACAGAGTAGATGGATGAGCTGTCATCCAATTGTCTTGTTACCATTTTGGTTGACCATCTTTTTGTCCAAGTACTAAGGTACTAAGCAGGATGCTGTCTATCCTCCACGTGGGCCCTGATCCTGGGGAACCTTTAAATTACTAAATTAGATTGATCAATTACATGACTGTAGTCTATCCGTACTCTACAGCAAATAGTTGCTTGCAAGGTACAAAGTAGGTAGGTATTTTGGTCACCCGCGGCTGGCCAAGCGACAAAGTGACACAGCACCATCCCGACATCAACCGACTTGGGTGATACATGTGCCAATCTCTTACTTGGAGGGGTTGGTCTGTTCAAATCTTCGAGCTTGGGCCCCTGTGGAGCTTACCTATCGTGCCTGGGCAATCCTGGCTACAGCGGGGTGCCCCAACAATCAAACCCTGTGTAGAAGGATGCCCTGTGTAAATCCCCATAGAAGGAAAGGAACCGTCAGGTCCATTATTTTCTGTCGGGCTCTTTCCATCATCTCCCGCTTTCCTCCCCCATTTCTCTCGTCCACCTCCATCTCTATCTTCATCACATCCTTTCTTTGAGACTCATAATCTTCAAGATACCAAATACCGCAATCATGTCTGTCCCTGCCTTCTCCGACATTGCCAAGCCGGCCAACGATGTATGCTTATTCTAACCTCCCCCGTATCGTCTTTACCTGTATTCTGTCTTGGTTCCTCTGGTCGTAACCACATCACGACTTTGGGCGGTCTGTTTTTTTTTTGCTCTTTTGGATCTCGGATCAAGGAGTAAAACACAATATGGCTCTGAGGTTCCAATTGCTTCAATTCTTGAAGCTAAGACGATTGCTGTACCAGCAACATTACTGTTTATGAGCTTTGCTGACTTTTGCGCCTTGTTTGCGCCGTTTTATAGCTCCTTAACAAGGATTTCTACCACCTCTCTGCCACCACCTTCGAGTTCAAGGACACCGCCCCTAACGGCGTTGCCTTCAAGGTCACTGGCAAGTCCAGCCACGAGAAGGCCACCTCTGCTGCCGTGAGTATTTCCTCGCCTCGCCAGCAAACTCAATGGCGACCCCCAGTATTGTTTTCGTTCGGGGGTTCGGAAGCCAGTGCTCGGTCGACCGCGGCTTTCGGCGCATAAGATCTGTACAGCTTCGAGTAGAATCGACCCATATCGAGAAACAATACAATCTCTCGCTTTGCAACAAGTTGCTGACCCGATTATCACAGATTGAGGGAAAATACACCGACAAGCCTACCGGTACGACATCACCATCTCTCTTTTCAACACCGTCACCCTCACAATATTCATCTCCATCTCCACCATCCATACCCAAACCCCGCCGCAAACAAAATCTCCCCTCCCTTAGCGTCTCGCGAATCCTTGGGCCCAAATCAGGATGGCCGATCGGATTTGCGACGCTTCTTCAACCTGGCTATGCTCAGTTGCTAATGTTCTACTCCCGTACAGGCCTGACTCTCACCCAGACCTGGAACACCGCCAACGCCCTCGACACCAAGATTGAGGTCGCCGACTCTCTTGCCAAGGGCCTCAAGCTTGAGGGTCTCTTCAACTTCCTCCCTGCCACCGCCGCTAAGGGTGCCAAGTTCAACCTCCACTTCAAGCAGCCCGGTTTCCACGGCCGTGCCTTCTTCGACCTCCTCAAGGGCCCCGTCGCCAATGTCGATGCTGTTGTCGGCCACGAGGGTTTCCTCGCTGGTGCTTCCGCTGGCTACGATGCCAACAAGGCTGCTCTGACCGCCTACAGCGCCGCTGTCGGCTACGCCGCTCCTCAGTACAGCGCTGCCATCACCGCTTCTGACAACCTCAGCGTTTTCGCCGCTTCTTACTACCACAAGGTCAACTCTCAGGTTGAGGCCGGTGCCAAGGCTACCTGGAACTCCAAGACCGGTAACGCTGTCGGTCTTGAGGTTGCTAGCAAGTACCGCATCGACCCCGTCTCTTTCACCAAGGTTCGTAGAATTGAATTTGCAACAAACAAGGGCTTGCGACTGACCAATGTTCCGAAATATAGGTCAAGATCAACGACCGTGGTATTGCTGCCCTCGCCTACAACGTTCTCCTCCGCGAGGGCGTCACCCTGGGTCTCGGTGGTTCTTTCGACACCCAAAAGCTCGACCAGGCTACCCACAAGCTCGGTGCCAGCTTCACCTTCGAGGGTTAAGCTGCTTCTAGAAAAAAATACCTCTATTGAGATTCCAGCAAGAGGCTCGCTGGAACACTCTGCTCTGGGGCTGTCTCACGCCGAGCAGCTCTTATACCTTACAGGCTTGCATTGCGGTGGTCTCGAAGGATGTAGACTATCTCAAATAAAAAATCTTGAAGTTCTTAGCATGTCTTATTGTTCCCCTTGGCTGCAAAACCTCTGTGTATGTGTATGCAATGGTTTCCCCGTTTCTCGATACAAGTATATCCATATTTGTAAAACTCCGACAATGCCATTTAGTCTGTCTTTCATGCTGTACGTCCAGTATACTGCTTTGGAGATGGAAGACTTGGTTTCAGTCTTTCTTCCTATCCTGTTAACTCTTCTCCTTCTTTTGCCGTCCAATGCTCATGAACTGGATATATATGAGAGGCGCTAATATCGTCGTCGCTAGAATGCCTGATATTATGATAAAATGCCCAGTAATACTCGTCTGCGGCTCGAATTCGATGTCGTCATCTCCCATCGCCCTCTTCTGCCTTCGATCCTTACGCCGCTCATCCTCTCGTCTATGTGTTCGTGTATGCCCTTCCCTATCAAAGTGCGGGACGTCGTTCTGATGTCCAAAAGGGTCGTCACCGGGTCCCATTCCTCCATGAGCAGATGACTCGTGCTTGAAAGGGTCCCCCCAGGGGTTCTGGTGACGATTGTGCGTTGCCTCTTGGTCGTGCGACGATGCGCCGCCCCCGCCAGTGCTCTCCTCATGCGCCTTGCGACGCTTGTCCGCTTGCTCTCCCCATCCTCCGCTTCGATAAAAGCTCGGCGGTGGACCGCGGAAGGTACCTCTCCTGCGACTTAAGCCTGAAGGCGCACGCCCACCCGCCTGGTGGGAGTGGTAGGAGCCGCGTTGAGCGGTTGTTTGTGGGGGATGGTGGTGTAGGCGTAAGACATCGCGGTCGTAAGCTGCACGGCGAGATTTATCAGACAAGACTGTGTATGACTCGGAAATGAGAGAGAAGGTGGATGATGCGTTTGGGTCGGAGCGGTTGGCGTCGGGATGGTGTGTTTTTGAGAGTGAATAGAAGGATCTGGGAATTGTCAGATACTTGTCGTTGTAAGAGTCGCGAGCCACTGGTCATACTTTTTTATTTCGGCCGGTGTTGCGTCATGCCTCACATTCAGCCGTTCGTAATGGTTCTTCTTGGCAACCTCATCATGTCGACCTCTTCGCTGCTGAACTTGCAGTCCATGTACAACAATAGCTGGTGTCCGACACCGGAGCAGTCTGGCGCCGCAAGCTTGGGGAATTGGCGCAGGGCGCAAGCTACAGAGAAGTGAGGGACGCAGCGGCATGCCGCATTACGGCTGTGGTTAGAGGGATTGAAGAGTTGAACTGGTTGATCTCAAGCTAAGACCGCTTGACAATGGTGTTGTATGTAGGTGTAAGTGAATTAGACTCATGGGTTATGATACATTATTTTTTGGTGGTGATGTAATCTATGATCTCGAGCGAATCTACATGCGCGAGGCGGGGTGATGCGATTAGCGAGATGCACGCTAACACCTTGGTGAGTGGGTATGGAGATGACATCAATGCCTTACCCTGTAAGATTCGACTTGAGGTGAGCAGTTTCGAGAGTATCAATGGTGTATCCTATTACTAGTTCAACTTTGTTGTGTAATGGAATCTGTCTTTACGGCTTATCTGCGTATCTGGGAAAGAGCAAGCTATGATCTGAATTGTATTCACAGATCCAAGCCCACCCCTATAGCAAATTTAAATGACTGAAACATGCTTCCATTTTCTCAACCCATGAAACACCAATATGAAATAGAAAGAATTGATCATTAAAAAAAAGTCATAGCTTAATGGCCGAACTTCCACCAAGACGTCTTCTTCTTAGGAGTCTCAGGCTCCTCACCCTTGGGACGTCTGAGAGGATGCGCCTCAGTGTTCAACACCCACTCATCAAGATTGATAACATTAGGGTCCTCGAAGGTGAGATAGAAGTACTTGATAGTTTCGGACATCCAAAATGTCTGGTGATGTCAGTTCTGATCCGAGAATGGGGAATGGAAAACTTACTTCCATGTTATCACGCTTGTCACTGCCCTTCCTGTTGACGTCGCTGATCGTAGCAAATGCCTCCTGAGTCTCGGTCTGCTTGACAATGTTGTCCCACATGCGCCAAGCAGCGGCGCGCCAGACGTCGTCACCTGTGATGCGCCACATATAGAAGACACTCTCAATAGCCTCAGGGCGCAGTCGGTATTCCGAGTTCCGGACGCGGACAAAGCCCTCAGGCAGTTTGTCCTTCTTCTCCACGGGCGCATCACTCCAACGGCATTTGCTAGTGATAGAGTCGCAGGGTGAAAGCTCAGCAATCTCGGGCATAATATTGGTTGGGAAAGCATCGTATGCCCAGACACAACCAGCTGTCAGACGAGAGCCGAGGTCGACCAGGTCAGACCGCGAAAGCAACTTACCAGCCAGAGCATACGTGCCACCGACAAAGCATGTCAAGTGCTGCATTTCAGCAGTAAGTTTGGGCGCGGCGCCATCATCGCCTGGTACTGCATTACCCGACATCAAGACATTCAAGTCATTGGGGTTGCGAGGTTTAAACAGCAGGTGCTTGGTGGCGGTGTCAAGAGCCTTAGTGGTCATCTCGACATATTGAGGATCCAGGCCGCCTAACAAAGCGTGCATTTTGGGAAGATACTCGTAGAGTGAATCCGCACCGGCTCCGAGGGTAAAGCGTTCGTCATCAACTGTCTCATCGCGGTAGTTCATGACATGTGGCCAAAGGCCAGGAATTTTGGTGTTATCCTGGTTGCGGTAGAAGAACTGCTTGATGCGCTCAGTGGCATCGTAGTACTTCGGATTGCCGGTAATCTGGGACAGGCGAGTAAACTCGAGACACATCGAGCCACCTGCAGCGCCAGACATTTGTTCATCGGCTTGTTGCCCTCCAGTCTTGGCAGACTTGAAGTTGAACCAGTGAGATGGCAGCCGATTGGGGGTATCGAATGCGGCATAAAGCATGTCACCTAACTCGATGGCTTTGCCAAGTAAGACAGCTTCATCGGAGAGCTCGTAGGCGGAAAGGAGGCCACCAAGATGGCGAATAGCCACCTCGAAGAGATTAAGGTAGCTATCACCAGTGCGGGCCCAGTCGATCATGGCGACAGCCTGAACAGCTTCCTTGAACTCATCCTTCATATCGAGAATCCAGAGGGTGTCAAGTGCATCGACAATCTGGGCTGCCCAGCCAGAAAAGGTGGTCTTGCCTTGAAGGGAAACTGGCGCAAGCTCGTCCGCGCCCCATGCATGCTTCTTGTAAGCCTCCCAGCTTTTTGTAAAAGCCTGCTTAATGGCTGCTTTCCTGGCAGTGGTCTCGGTGTCCTCGGTGTAACCGTCGGTGCGGTCTTTCTGGATGGTTGGCAGCAGCTTGAAGGTTCCGTTCGGGGGGGATTTGACATCCTGGACGGGGTGGAAAACTTGTTGTTTACTCCAATCATAGCTGCTGGGAAGGTAGTTGTAGGTGCCGATTCTCACGGTACGGTAACGTTCGTAGGGACGAAAGTTGTGGACAAGAAACCATGTTATAGCAACGAGAATGAAAAGGGTGATGTAGCGGCGAGCTGGTCGCCCTTGGAAAGTGGCCAACATTATGATTACTGTATGCGCATCGCGGGAGGAAAATGTAAGAGTTGGAGTCAAGTGATGATATCACCGACGTAGAGCAGAGGGAAGTATCAAATGATTGATTGATTGATTGGGTTTAGGTAAGGAGCGACGTGAAGAGCAAAGTAAGAGAATGAGATGCGAGAATGAAAAAGGTCCAGGTACAACCTCAAAAGTTGTAGGCAAGGAAACAAGTTCCTGCTATATTTGAGGAAGGTAGGGTATTAATGTACTTACCTACTGTACTGTACCATAACTACAGTATTGTGATACCATGCCACATGCAGTAGCCGTTCCTGCCTTAGTACCTGGTTTTGCGGCGTGAAGTGGAGATGAGAGACAAGAAACAGGGAGACACGCTCAGTGACCCAATAGTAGAAGCCAACCTTGAATACCAATTCCAAGGGAGGGATTGATATGCAGCTTCCAGGGGGAGGCTTGCGTAACTGACAGTTACAGCATAGAGGTAGAGTACCCAGCAGCAACAGATAATTTGTACTGACAGGTGGACACAGTATCATTGTATTGGAGAACCCTTGATATTCCTGTTTCAGCTCCAGGATTCCTTAGTTTCTATCAAGGGAATAATTTAACTCACATGTCGATACTCAGTTCCAGCCTTATTAGTTGGACGATAAATATATCCGTTAACATGACGCCTCAACCACCCTGGCCTGGCCTTCCCTCCCCTGTAAAGTGGCGCTAAGTAATATCCATCATACAACCAACCACCACTAGCCGCTGCAGGTACCTGCAGTACTACATTGCGATAACAGATCTCCGAGCTCCCTTGTAAACTGGGTCTTGTTGGATTGAGTACTCCCGGGCAGTCTCATAGTCTCGCCCAAAAGCTCCGGAGTATGGGGCTAGTTGGAAGTCGACGCAAAACCAAGCTGTCGCTTTGCAGGTAAGCACCTAATATTCTTAGGTAGTGAAGAGTCATATGGATGCTTTCTTATATTCCGCCAATTGCCCTTGCTTGGTTCCAAGCCAACCTTACTCACATACAAGATACACCATGTAAAAAAAGAACGACTTGAGCTTGCTTTTTATCTATGTAGTAATGACTGAATATGGGCGACTCTCAAACTCAACGTTGGGTGTCAAAGCACCAAACGAATGGGTGGCCCGGGAGTTTTTGAACGTGGTTTGATCCATCGTATCATAAGAATACTTTCCCATCTTCTCCTCTCAAACGACTGTGCGAATGAGCTTGTCAGTCGTTGCTGTTCACTCCCCAGCACTGTCGTTCCTTTTAACCCCATTCCTCACACCTTGACCCCCCGCTATCGTAATGTTTTCTTTTCAAAGATCAAGACAATCTGCACCTGCCGGGCCTGCTACGACCCTGTATATGGCCGTTGTAGGTTGAGCCGCTGGCAACGCAACTCCCATGTCTCTGTCCTGGCTTGCATTCTAGCCAGATGTCGTCCTCTTGTTGGACACGGCACGGTTTCCGCAAAGAGGGGCGGGGCTGACCGTGTGAGCCTTGCTGAGAGGCTTCCGAAGGAGACGGCGATTTGCTCCCCCGCCCTCGGTGATCCGGCGGTGGCGGCAAATCGTGCAGCAGAGCCCGTGGGATGCAAAATTGGAATCATCTACCCATAGCGCTCACGCAGTCCTTCAGTCGTAGCCTCCTCCAATCTGGCTATGAAATGCTGTGCTGACACTCTTCTCGTCGTCGTCAAAGCGTCGTCCGTAGCCGTTACCGGGATTCATGCGACCACCACTCTCGACATACTGCTTGAGTCGGTCGCTTTGGCTGTAGGAGACGGGTCGCATGCCTGTGACAGCATCATGAAGCCCTGCCCCCAGACTAACACCACCCTGTCCTACTCCTTTGCCACCAATCACGCTCGAAGACGCATCCGTATACTCGGAGTTGGCCACGCTCTCACCTGCAACACTTTCGGTGGCACGACCCCGATTCTTACCTCCTCGGCCGGGAGCAGCTACACCGGGCAGACCAGGCCACTGATCGGGGGTGAAGCTCGAGAACATAGGGGGGAAAGCGCTGTTGAGGGAGGCTCCGCCAAATGCAGAGCCATGAACAGAGGATACATCATCAGGGATGTATGATACCATAGAGCCCAAATCGAAATCTCGACCGGAGGGGGGCGGGTTAAATCGGCCTCCATTGGAGTAGCTGCCAGCTCCGAACTGCGGCTGCTGGTTCTTCTGGCGATAACTGACCTTAGGTCGGCTGAACTGGAGAAGGCATGCCTGAAGATTGGACAAAGGACCTTCAACAAAGCACTTGCGATCCTTGAAGTGAACAAGCAAATTGTGCCAGAGCTCGTGCTTGGACAGAACTTTGGGGTTTCCAAGAATGACAAGACCATACTTGGCTCGTGTCAAGGCCACGTTCAGACGACGCGGGTCGGACAAGAAACCGATGCCCTGATTGTCGTTGGATCGAACACAAGAGAGAACAATGAAGTCCTTTTCACGGCCCTGGAAAGCATCAACCGAAGCGACCTCGACTTCCTTGTAGTACTCCTTCTTATAAGTTCCTGAGTTTTGCATAGTAGTCACAATGTAGCTTCGCTGGCCTTCGTACGGGGTGATGACACCAATGTCAGCAGGCTTCACACCGGCCTTGAAGAACCGAGTGACTGCCTTCTCGACATTGGAAGCTTCCGTGCGGTTGAGATATGATGTTCCCGAGGCGGAAATTTCTTCATGGCCCAAATTGGACCAGAACATCATAGGCATCTCACCGACTGGCCAAGGGAAGTCAACGTCTTTTCGTAAACGGTTCTCATGAGTAACACCGTTCTGCAGACTACCATCGTAGAACATGTTGGAAGGAAACTCGGAGAGGCAAGGATGCATTCGGTATTGAATGTTCAGTCGGATAGGCGAAAGCTTCAAATTGACCAAGCGTTCAAAAAGCGATTGGTTCAAACCAGCCTTGGCAGCCTTCTTGTTCATGATGACGGGGCCAAGTTGCTTGTGGTCACCAACAAGGACGACTTGTTTGCAACCAAGAACAAGTGGGATCATGCACTCGGGCTCCGCTGATTGAGTTGACTCATCGATCAAGACATTTCGGAACTTCATCTTAGACAGGCGTGGATCACCAGCACCTACGCAAGTACAACAGACAACGTCGGCGTTGTTGAGAATATCGCGTTCGGCAATCTTTGTGAGCTGCTTGTACTTCTTCTCATCCTGACTTGACAGTTCGCCTAGCTCGTTCTTGAGCTGTGAAAGCTTAACGAGCTCGCTGTTGTGCTCCGACATGCGGACCTGTTCGTGGAGAGCCAAGAAGCTGACAGACGATTCGACATCCTCGCGAGATTTGGCTGTGAGACGAACCACCTTGAGTCCAGTGCGGTGAACGCGCTCGCAAAGCTGATCCACGGCGACGTTGGAAGGTGCGCAGACAAGAACTTGGTTGCCACTCATCTTGGCTAAGTGGTAAATGATGGTAGCAGAGGTTACAGTTTTCCCGGTTCCGGGAGGTCCTTGGATCAGACTAAGAGGCTTCTGGAGAACTGCCTTAATCGCTCCCACTTGGCTAGGGTTGAGATCAGGAAGGCCAGGGGCGGACCACTTCTTAGGCAGGTTTGTCTTCATAACCTGCAACTGAACCTCGTGACCCAGCAGAGTGTGGAAGATGTAACCAGAGACACTCATATCATCAACGGCAAAGGTTTTCATAGCCAGTTGCATACGGTCATAGGATGTCGCTTTCCAGACATAGTCGGCTGAAAAGTTGTGAGACAGGTCAGTCGGGACCAGTTTTTCGTTTCCAGTCTTGCGCAATTCGAGCGTAACCTCGTCAGACTGGTTGTTCGGGATTTTGATAACATAGCCGACCCCCTCCCAAGGGGACCGTAGCTCTCCCTTGTAGCGTAGTCGCATTTCGTCACCAACAGCAAGCTTAACATCACCAGATTCAATTTTGTGCAGGTTGAAACTGACAAGATGCTTGTTGTTCAAACCATAGTCCCACCGGACTAAGAGTCCATCCTCGGATTGCGCTTCCTTCAACTTCTTGTCGTAATCGGATTCCATCTTGACCAAGGGGCCAAAAATGTTCTGATAGTGGTAAGGATCATCGTAGTTTAGTAGGACAGGCTGAGGGTCATCGTCGATACTGGCTGCCTTCTCAAGGTCAACTACTGTGGCCTTGGGCTCAATTTTCCACATCTCCTCCAGTTTTGCAATCATGTTGGGTGTAAGGTGGCGGGCCCGAAGTTGCTCAGAGTCAGACGGAGTCCCGACTAGCCAAGGCAGAAAGGCTCGCTCTTCGATCAGAGGCTGCCATCGTGATGTATCCCAGTTCATATCCTTGTTTGAGGTGTTGGCGGCACATGGCTGTCGGCAGAGAAGGACAACGACGGTGTCGGACTTTGCAGGGATAAAGCCCAAGAGGAACGCATTCTTTGTTCCACAATTATAGCATTCCAAAACGGTATCGCCAAGTGTAGACTCGGGGTGAAGCTGGACTTCCTTGTGGCGGGCTCGAACGAGGTGATTTACGATGTGGGTCGAAGTGCCATTGCCTCTCGCACTACAAAACCATTTGTTGCATGTGAGGCACTTCACAACGCATCCTGGAGAATGAATGCCGCAGTACCTAATCATATTTTAGCGAATGTCGAGCAACAAGGAGGGCAGTCAACCTACGCGCAGGCGTGGGCCGGAAGCTCCTTCTCCTCGTCCTGACCCTTGAGCTTGAGTCCATTCAGTCCATCGATCGGAACGCTGTTCAGACTGTCGTTATCGTCTTCTTCAAATGCTTCGGTTTGGTTGTCGTCGTCGTCGGCTCGGCGGCGGCCATTTCGATCGCCGTATTTGCCATAGAGTAAGCTCTCGTCGGGGTCGATCGTAGAGAGGTCATCAGCTCCGGCCTTGATAGCAGCAGCGGAGTCAGATATCAAATGATTCCCAACATGGGTGAAAGCACCTTCCATGTTGGTGTTGTGTAAAGTTGGGTGGTGGCTAGTAGGTTTTTGCTGCAGGAAGACTTATCAGCGCTTGAATCCCCGCGTTGAACAAGGCAGGGTGGCGGTGGTGTAGTAGATAAGGGCAAGGTCTGAAATATTTATGGATGACAACAAAAGTGAGCGCGACTCACCTACAGCTGTTGTTCTTTCGAAAAGGAACCGTGTGGGAGGCTCAAGAGCGACTCGGGTCGAATTATGAAAGTGATTGGGAGTTGTAAGTCGCTGGTATGGCTCACATCATCGCGGGATCGAATGCGCCGGAACAGGAATATGCCAGACTGCGAGAAATATCCTCGTAGTCAAGCGGGATAACGAGTAATACAGAGTCTCACGGAAAGCACGTCACTAAAATTGCCTTCAAGAAATTGTGGCTTTGGTGAACCAGGAATTATATCCAGTTGAACAGCTGGACCCTCTTTGCTAGGTACAGGTTGGTGGGACATTTTGCGCCCACGTGATAGGCGGTTTTGTTATCAGGTCCGACTGATAAGGAACTTTTTCTATCCAGACTTTCGTAGTGGCAGCTAGGAAATTTCGCATCTACTGCTAACCTCTGGCGAGATTCTACTTTCAGAACAGGCTGATACTATCATAAACCATGATTGTAAGCTCAGTCGAAGGCCTTTTCCTACTCATATTCGAATGCTAACATTCTTTCGTAGCGCAAACAAGCGCGCCAAAGGCGCGACTATCTCTACCGACGAGCTCTTCTTCTGCGAGATGCCGAGATCAGTGAGAAGCGAGCCAAGTTGAGGTCGTCACTTGCCTCTGGCAAGCCTTTGGATCCCACGATCGCCAACGATAAATCCCTGCGCAAGGACTACCAGTACGATGAATCCCGACCTGACCTCACAACTAACGAACAACTCGACCTCGACGACGAGTACGCCCAACTTTCTGGAATTGTTGACCCACGCGTGCTTGTGACAACTTCTCGCGACCCCTCCGCTAGACTGGCGGCTTTTGCCAAGGAGATCCGACTTCTTCTTCCGACCGCCGTTCGCCTCAACCGTGGAAACCTCATTTTGGATGACCTTGTGCGCTCTGCCCAGTCAGCGGGTCTATCCGACGTTGTCCTTCTTCATGAACATCGAGGTACACCGACTGCCTTGACATTGTCTCACTTTCCCCATGGGCCGACGGTTTCTTTCTCTTTGCACAACGTTGTGCTCCGTCATGACATTCCTGGAAGCGTGCGCGGAACAGTGAGCGAGTCCTATCCTCACCTCATCTTTGACGGCTTTACAAGCCGCCTGGGTGAGCGGGTGGTTAAGGTATTGAAACATATTTTCCCCCCTCGAGAAGCCATTACGAACAAAAATAAGGTCGGCAACCGAGTCGTCACGTTCAAGAACATCGAAGATAGCATCGAAGTCAGGCATCACGTTTTCGTCAGGACCGGATATGACAGTGTCGAATTGGCTGAGGTTGGGCCGCGCATGACAATGCGGCCATTCGAAATCCGAAGTGGCACTCTCGAAAACAAGAACGGCGATGTTGAGTGGCATCTTACGCAGTATACACGAACCGCTAAGAAGAAGAACTATCTGTGAGACTATGATAGACTGCGAACCAGATGTTCACTTTTTCAGCACCGCTGTTTTATTATTAGTCATGGTAATTGAACAATGAAGAACAAAACGAGCCATATGTCGACGTGGCAGCCTTAATTCTGGTTCCTGACAACCTCTTGGGCGAATTGGCGCGCCATGGGCGTAGTCAAAATGCACGATGATGCAGAAAAGGACTAGAACGGAATACCGGCGTTTGGAGTTATACAATGCAAAAATATCAACCCAGGAGGCGATGGCTTTGAGCAACTGGGGAACATTCCATGGTAGAAAGATTGAATAGACTTACAGGAGTGGATGATTGCCATTGGCTGATGATGGCGAACATCAGCACTTGGATAGGGTGAATTATAAAGAGGATTCAGGCAGACGCAATCACAACTTGCTCTTGTCGAATTGTCTCCAGGAACATCTGACAACTCGAGCGTTTGATTCAATTGATATCTCTGTACCAGCGCTCTACTGTAAATGCGATCATAGCTGCCTAGGCTAGTAGCCAAGCCATCCATATTCAACGTTAATTGAGACTCCGTATCAGAACCAAACCCTTGTCTTGGCAGTGTTTTATTTTTAATGGAACTTTTAACGGCTCAGCCACAAGAACATGTCCGACGGACAAGGAGGTAGGTATGTGTTTACTAATAATAAAGAGTTACTGCGCAGCTCGCATAGGTACGCATCCATACACATGCTTTTTGCCGATCCGGTCACAAAGCCGTGGACCTGGCCTTGAAAGAAGTCTAGCACTGCCTCTATTTGAGTTGGGGATCGGAACTTCGCATTTGCAGGAAGACAGTCAGTGTTGCAACCAGCCCCCAATTGCTCGATTAATCATTGGATGGCATCCGTTATCCCAGACCCTTGACTTTGGTTTAGTTCTGGACTTCATGGCTACCTCTAGACTGTTACCTCCAGCTACAATACGGACAAGAGTCCAGATGTATCCAATGGATGTACTACTAGCATCCAATCCACATTGGTTTGCAGCAGTAACCCGCCACTTGCGTACGTAGTGCTCCCGATGTTGCCGGGGTAAGGTAGAAGCAATTGAATCATACATAAGCCGCGCATATTCTCACTCAGTCAGCATTTGACTAACAGAGAACTTCAATTTGCTCTTCCATCCAATCTTTCCTTCTTCGAAAAGGCCTCATCAAATCACCCAAAGTACATACTGTACATGATATAATTGTCGATCTTAATAAGCGAGTGTTTTGTTTCCTCATTTACAGGACTCCTTGTTTGGTTTCTATCCCTGTCCGTTCAACATCAAGCTTTTTTCCAATCGAAGAACCTGGCTTCCCTACGTCACGCTTCAGCGGTTATTTCTAGCATTCTTCCACTGAAGAGACCTGTGCACCTTCCACTAAAAGCCAAGGGTAATAGCGCCACTGGGTCTGGCGTTCGGTTCCGACCACACATCGTCCAATCCAGATCCATACCTATCGGCTTTAGCCAAGACAAATCAAAGCTCAGCCTGGGTAGCTTCATCTCGTCACTTTCGCCGGCCTTTTATTAGTCTCTTTTTGTTTCTCTCATCATCACATCCCTCCCCCGCCATTGCTTTCTCCTCCGAGCATAGCTGTTCATCATGTCTTACGATCAGTACAACCAGAACCCTTATCAGCAGGGCCCAGCTCAGGGAGGTTCTCATGGTTACGGCCAGGTACGCGCATTCCCGGTTACTTAAAGAACTGACCACAATCGTGCTGACTCGGATGTTGCGCTTCAGGCCAATCCATATGCGCAAGATGCGCCAGCCCATGGCAACAACCAGTATGAGATGCAAGACTATTCGCAGCAGGCTCCCGCCGGTAGCTCAAGTCTTTCCCAACAGGAATTCCTCCACCGCGTGCAGAAGCTTCGCGATGAGATTAAGGGTCTGACCAACGACGTCGATTACATCGGCCAGCTCCACCAGCGAACTCTTAGCAGCACTGATGGCTCCGCAAACCACGATCTCGAGCAGTATGTCTCTCAGACTCAGATTCGCAACACCGCCATCAAGGATGGAATCAAGGGACTAGAGCGTGATCTCGCAAAGACGAATGACAGCTCTCGTACCACCAAAGAAACCCAGCTGCAATCTCTCAGGACATTCTTCAAGTCCGAGCTCGACAAGTACCAGAGTATCGAGCGCGATTACAGACAACGTTACCGCGACCAGATTGCTCGCCAGTATCGTATTGTCAACCCCGAGGCATCCGAATCCGAGGTTCAAGAAGCCGCCAACGCCGATTGGGGTAACGAAGGTGTCTTCCAGACTGCTGTGAGTGATATTCTAAAAGAAGCAGTAAATTCCTTCTCATCAACGTCATGACTAACAACATCTCAGCTGCGAACAAACCGCACTGGACATGCCAGCTCCGTGCTTGGTAACGTTCGTGCCCGCCACAGCGAGCTTCAGCGCATCGAGCAGACACTCTCCGAGCTTGCCATCCTCTACCAGGAGCTTGCCACTATTGTCGAGCAGCAAGACCCTGTCGTCCAGGCCGCCGAGACAAATGCAATCAACACTGAGGAGAACATGGTTAAGGGCAACGAGCAAGTCGAAGTCGCCAAAAAGCACGCCCGCAACCGTCGCAAGCTCAAGTGGTGGTGCGCCCTTGTCGTCCTACTTATTATCATTGCCATTGCTGTTGGTGTTGGTGTCGGTGTCACTGTAGCCAACAACAACAGCAAGTAGAGGACGGATTCGTCGTCTTTGGCGCTTTCATTGTTTTCACTACGATGCTGATGTTATTCTTGTTATGTCTTTCCCCTCATAGATGTTTCGATGACGTTTGGGCCTTGATTTTTCTTTTTTTGCTCGAAAGATCGAGTATACGACAGCATTTTTCTACCGTATACCGTATTCTGTACCTAATTCTTATTCTCCCCTCGAAGCGCCCAAGCGCTGGGGCTCTTTTGATGGATGCGTGGAGGAAGGGTCTAGGTCTTGTCCTGCAGATACGACCTATTGATTGCTGATGTTGAAAATATCTCTGGGTGGTTTTATCCTGGTCTTGTGGTGTTTCTTTGTTTTATGTTTCTTGGCAGGGGTTCCCGTTTGGCTCATTGCAGCAGAATTGGGCAGACGAGTGGAGGGATATCAATAGTAGGTACCTACTGTACGTAACATTGTACGTATTCACATGGAAACATGATCCAGCAACAGTTTTGGGATGATCGGGTGGGAAAGCCGTCCCAGGATTTAATGTCAAGCCTTTGAGCATACAAGCATAGTTAGCTTGAGCATGAGTTATCTGCGAGCATTACAGGTTCCAGGTTGACGAAATGAATGATTTAAGTTTCTTTTTATTTTTTCCTCCAGTACACCAGAACATGACCAAGCCTGCTGAGTACCTGCCCTGCGCCCGTCCTCACAGATCCCCAGGCTTAAGAAAGAGATGAGAGAAGTGCTATTATATACAGGTACAGTAGGGTTCAGATGTGTGCATTATAGTTCCCAGCTGCAAAGCGTTGCGTTAGACTTCACTTGCTGGTGAGGCGAGACAGCTTCGTAGCCAAGTGGTCTCCCTCAAAGGACAGAGTGTGGTGTAATTGTGTCCCGCATCCCATCCTAATTCAACGCCTTCCTTTTTTTCCCTCGTCTGCTCCAAATTCGTACACTTTACACGCCGTTCTGGCCGTTGGACTTTTGTCTCATACACATTTATTGGGGGCCCATGCGAAGGCCACCGGGTCCGGCACCACCAGCCAATTTGGCTGCCAACTTGGGGTACTTCTCTGTGACTTGCACTTGTGTTCGAGTAGCCTCGGCATAGGACAAGGCATTCACGATCTCGCCTTCGGTTCGGGCGAGCTCAGCAGCACGCTCGAAATACTTGAGAGCAGCAGGGACATTGTTCTGCTGGAGGAGGAGCTGAGCCATAGTAGCAACAGCAATATCACACTCAGGGTCGACTGTTTCGTTGTTAGCACAATTTCAAGCTGGGTTGGTGTTATAACGCTTACTAATCAGGGCCTTCTTGCAGAGGGCCTCGGCCTCCTTAAAGTCTTGCTTCCACTGGAAGAGAGCCAGGGCCTTGTTGATGAGAGGCAGGACGTTCATAGACATAGGCTTAGTCTGCTTCTCCATCTCCATGGCGGTATCAAACTTCTCAACGGCTTCGGAGAAGTTGCCTTGGTCGAGAAGCAACTCTCCGTAGTAGTTGTAAACATCGGGTACTTGAGGGAAGTTCTTGATGCATCGTCGGAAAGTAGCCATAGACGAGGCGATCGAGCCCATCTTATACTGTGTAACACCGAGTTGAATGTGGGAGAAGATGAAGTCCTTGTCGAGGTCGATAGACTTCTGATAATCCTTCTGAGCATCGGCGAGATCACCCTTGATGAAGTGGGCTTGGGCGCGGTGGTAGTAAACATCAGGGTCGTTCTTATCCTGCTCAAGAGCCTTGGCGAACTCGGCCTCGGCCTTGTCTGGCTCACCAAGCTCCAGGCTGATGCTGGCGCGCTTAATGTAGCTTTGCGTCATTGAGGGGTCAAGCTCAATACTCTTGTCAAAGTCCTGTGTGGCTTCGGCGTGGTTACCCAGCAGAGTGCGGAAAGTACCCCTCATGTTATAAGCAAGTGCTTCATACTCGCCAAGATCGCCGAGCTCCAGGGCCTTCTCGAAAGCTTGTCGGGCCTCCTCGTATCCGTCACCAGTCTTCTTCTCCAAAGCTTGAAGACCAATCTGCACCTGTCCCTTGCCGGTATCGGGATCCAACTCTTCTGAGTCTTCGAGGCCTTCGGGGCGAGGCTTGGGACGGAAGCTCTGGAGGTAGTTGCCAACGAAAATGGGGCTAGGCAGCTTGGGTGGTCGGGAAGCCATCATTTCCTTGGCCTTTTGCTCGGCGAAGGTCTTGAGGAGGCGCTCGACAGCCTGGGCGGTAGACTCGCTCTTGAAGTTGTCGATGATACATGAAGCCGTGAAATCGAGGAGGGCCTCGGAGTACTTCTTCTGGTGCTCGTAGGCAGTAGCGCGGCGGTTGATGGCCTTGACATACTCAGGGTCCATGTTGATGGCGGCGGTGGTGTCCTCGATAACTTGATCCCATTCGCTCATGGCGCTGTGGCAGGCAGCTCGGTTGGAGTAGAAAACAGGGTCGGCCTTGCACAGGATGGCCTTGGAATAAAGCTCAATGGCTTTGTTATACGACTTATCACCGTACGCTTTGTTACCAGCCTGCTTCAGTTTGGCGGCATAGTCTTCACGCTGTTCTTGAGTAAGGCTAGAAACGGACTCCTCGTCGACGTCGGGCAGCTCCGGTTCTGTCTCAGCAGAAGCAGGTTTGGGTTGGGAGGGGCCGGATGAGGGTGCTTCCTTATCGGCTTTGCGATCGGCTTCCTTTCGCTTTCTCCTCTCCTTCTTGCTGATTTTTGGTGTTGTGTCCTTGGCGTTCTAAAGTTTTAAACAGAAAAGTTAGCCAACGGTAATTTGAATAATTATGTGGTTCGATACAGAACCGCATCGTTGGGGCGACAATATCAAGAATGCAATCATCAGGCTGGCAGCAGCGGGACATACGTTGTCATTGAGGTAGTAAATCACACCAGCACCCGTAACAGCAATACCGACACCAGCAATGGTGTAGACAACGGTCTTGTTCTCTGAAGCCCAGTGCGTTAACCGCTCCCAGAGGCCAGAGGAAGGGTCGACGGGAACGACGGTTGGCTGGCCCGGGGCCATTGACGGAATTGGACCTGACATTGCGAAGCCTATGAATTAATGAAACGGACGGGCGAGAGGACGAGGGTGGAAGTGAGGCCGTCGAAGCGGAATTGAAGGAGCTGAGAGAGAGGAGCCGATGATGTAGAGGCGCAGTATCAATCAAGCAAAACCAAAAACCAGCACCAGTGTAGTGTAGTGGTTGTATGGAGGTAGGTAGCTTCGGCGGCGGGTTGGGCGGGCTGGGCTCGACTCAACTTGGTACGCGCAGAAAAAGCTGAACCTGAACCTACTGGACGGCTATGGTTCGAATTTTGGCGCGCCAGTAGTGGGGGTTCGCGGGCCGGGTCCACTGAAAGTTTTTCCGATCAGCACCACCTGCAACTTTTAGTCTGTTGATAGCAGATTGAATTGCACTGGATTGACCTTGATAATGACCCGGAGGTTCGCAGTGACGCTATAGATTGGATCAGCTCCATCCATGTCGAATGTCCTTCTGGTCTGGTCTAATGTTATAGGCAGGTAGGCAGGTAAAAGGTTCCATCCATGCTCGGGTCTGCAGATGACGTCTATGCCTGAGGCACTCGGACAGTTTTGTTCAATGACGAAGAGGGGCCAGCGAGTAAGTAAATCGATGCCCATAATAATAATTACCGACCTCCATAGGCACTATTCTGTGCAGCTCATATAATTACCTGCCTACATAGTACCCATCCTATCCCGATACGAGTTAAGACGGGTTCATGATCCTTGAATGATCGCTTCAACTGCAACTGCACTGCTTTGTCCTCTCTGCGGTCCCTGCCACTCATGTCTAGCGGTCTGCCGATTTCTACGAATAATGAGGTGACATCTATTGGTAATTGCGGGGGTTCTATCATGATTCGGCACTGACCTACAGAAACAATCAGATCCAGCGCAATATATGTAGACTAGGTATGTTTGGATACTCTATACCAGATCGATCTGGAGAATCCATTCATTCATGATAGAAAATATGGAGAGACGCATCAAGCGAATGCAGGTTTAGCATGCTGTCTTGAGCACTTACTCTAATCTTTCAAGGGTCTCATATACTAAAGTAAGACTTGGCAAATGTTGGTCAACATCCATTGGATGCATATGATACGCCAGTATATATCAGGATTTTACTGTACATCACTCAAAAACTGATATAATATCTCATTTATACAAGTTGATGAGCTGGTTTCTAAATCTCCTCAGTTCACTCAACGTCGAGGCTGCTTGAATTTTATGACTAATTGTACTCCATTCATATGACAGTCCTCCCGTACCTGATTCCTATCTGTTCTCACTACTAACTTTCACAGTTCCAAAACCAAAGCAAGGGCTCGCCGTGGCTCATTGTAACAATTTGACCGCAAAGATGACTGACGATTTTTCTCTATTTACCTCCATGAGGTATGACCCGCAACTTGAGCAAGTAGGAGGAACCTATGGACTGAGTGGCAAAGGCTGGAACTTCGAAAACGAATCACCTCTATACATGCTCGACTTCCATCGTGACCGGCTTCTCAAAGCAGCCTCACATTGGAAATGGCAGCCCGCAATCGATAGATTATCGGGTGACGATGGTCTTTCGTCCCTAGCTCAACTCATCTTAGACAATGTCGAGACATCTCAGCGAATGCCGTTGAAGATCAAATTAGTTATGTCTCGGCATGGTAATATCGAGGTTGAGCAAGTCAAGACATCCGAAGTACCGCTGCAGAATCTATTTCCAGCTCGGCTACCAGAACCCTCTCGTCCTTCACATGATGGCGAGCCCCAGAGAACTACCACGTTCAACCTGCTGGTTGATCAGGCTGCAACCAAAAGATCTGAGTATACTCACTTCAAGACTACAAAAAGACCTATGTACGACGCTGCCCGACAACGCGCTGGTATAACCTACGCAGATCCTGCAGAAGTATTGATCGTTAACCAAGACGACGGGTCTGTTATGGAAGGCACATTTACTACACCTTATTTCTGGAGGGATGGCCGCTGGGTTACACCACCCGTTGCTGCCCATTTCAGCTGGGACCAAGGGAGTGGTGGTCAGGATGGAACTTCTAGGCGTTGGGCACTAGAACGGTATGTGTTGCTGTTGACCAACAACCAATGAGAGACTGAATATTGATGCGAAACTAGGGGACTTGTTTCTGAGCAAGAGATCAATGTCGATTCCTTGACTCATGGCGAAGAGTGCTGGATAAGCAATGGTGTTAGGGGTTTCGTTGCGGCCACAGTTCGTCTGCTTGGATGATGGGCATGTATGCCGCCAAGGTCATAATACCTGATTGCCCCATGCTGTGACTATACGCACTCTTCTTATGGTGGCGAATCGGGCACAGCTCACTTGAGATAGTCCCGATTGTCAAGTCTCCTTTTTCAGCTTGTGTAACTTTACGAATTCTATCGACCTGTCACCTTCACAACCATGTCTACACCAAGTCATTGTCTCACATCACCTGACTTGCAGTCAGTTGTGACAAACGTAGATCTTCACCAACCGTCAAGCTTTCTCGACAATAGGCCTCGTGTTCGTTCGTCGGAAAAGGTCTATGGCGCGAGTATTATCGGGTGATACTGGCCATATAAAACAAGCATCGTTTGGCTTAGAATCTAGCGGCAATCTAGACGTCGGTATCTCATCTGATAGAGCGTCGGGTTATATCAGCACGAAGGCATGTTGATGCGCGGTGACAGTCTATCAAGTCTGAAACACCGACAGGGACATCTAAGCTCCGAAAAATACGGAATACGCCAGACATGTGTTAAGACGTTAGAAGTTGGTTACTTTTAAGATGAGACATGATGCAGTTGCGATCAGTTGGTGGCTATTTAGCTAGAGTTGCCAGGTTAACTTGCCAGGTGCAGGGTAGGGTAGTCTAATACAGAGTGCACTGGACAAATAAACGCGTCTCCTGGAAACTTCACAACAATACAATTCACCTGAGCAACGTATCAATAAAAAGCACGCCATAGTACGTATACAGCGACCCTAATGATTGAATAGCCACCTGCGGAAATACCCAAAGTGCTGGTCTCGACCACGCTTGACCCTGGCTGCATGAATTGGCTATAGGTGGCGCGCAAAGTACTGTACATTCACACATACATACAGCCGCATATATCGTGCAGGTGAGACAGATTCAGTTGCTTCCAATCGCAATAGCTCAAACCGAACTCCTGGAATATCATCTTAGGGATCTCTTTCAGCCTGACCTTGCCACTCGGGTTAATTCCACAATGAGCAGTCCACACTATATTGATGCCATACAAATGCTAATCGGCAACCAGGTGCTCCCTTTGTTATATATAAGGAAAACACTTGGGTAATTTTCCAAACTTCTGTCGCTGGATGACCTCTTGAAACCATCCTCACAGACAAACCACCTGCTCTTCCTATTTCCACAATCATGACTTCCGCGACCCAAGAGGAAGCGATTGCTGAGGGGCGACGCCTATATGGTGCCAAACAATTCAAGTCTGCCCTTAAGTACTTCACCAGAGTATGTGTTGAGTACATGCAGAATTGGTATCAGTTCAACTACTGACATTCTACAGGCGATGCAGTCGTGTCCTTGTACTCGACAGGGTAAGCGCCCACGTTGCAGTTGCAAGAACTTTGAAAAAATAGCCTCCGAGGGCGGTTCTATCTTCAATGAGGCTATGTATACATGCGAGTGTGAGGTTCGCAAGACTTTCAACAAGTGCGACAACAAACTGCACATACAGGCCCTCGATCATCGTGCCGCAACCTTTGAAGATATTCAAGAGCTTGAACGAGCTCAAAAGGACGCTGAATGGATGTTAGAGCTTGCCCCAAGACTGCCAGATGTAAGTCGCCCCTCAAATTATACTACTGCATTCTGTTTACCATTGCAGGGTTACTTGCGACTCGGCAAGATATTGCGCCTTCAGAAAAAGCACGAGTTCGCCTGGAAGGTATATAATGCAGGAATAGAGACAGGAAATAAACATCATCAGGTCGACTTACCCAAGTTCAAGGTAGGAAATGGAGTTTAGGGTGCTCAGAGAAGCAAAGAACGGTGGCACTGACCAGTCTACAGAAACTCCAGAATGCCAGACAATCTTTGCATGCTCGATTTTACCGTCGAGATCCATTGAATAACCCTCCCGAGATTATCCAGCGTATATTCAATTATCTAGACTTTGCCTCTCTCGCGAGATGCACTGGCGTTTCCAAACAGTGGAGGCGGTATCTCTCTGGTCACGGCAATGAGCGCCTTTGGCGGACTCTTCACTTCACCAGCAAAATTCCCTTTAATCGCCCTCCGGGCATAAAGTCAATCAAGAAACTGATAGCCTACTCGGGGAAGGATGTTCGTCAGATCATCATCGACGATATTTCACGCTTTAGACTCACGCAGCAAAAAATCCTTATCCTTTTAGGGTCAAAGAACCTCGAGCGTCTTGAGCTCCGAGGCAGGGTTGAAGAGGATCTAACAATTCCGAACACCTCTGGCATCCTAAAGAAGTTGAGCCATATTACCCTTCAGGATATTCTAACCAGGAGACCACAAATACTGGGTCCCCTTCTGCACCATGCCAGTGAGAGTCTACAGATCCTACATATCATCGGCTTGCCACAGACAGGCTCGTCTGGTGCCCATTTCCCCCACCTACCTAACCTCAAGTACCTGCGCCTTGAAGAATACTCAAGACCGAGCCCGTTCAGGGTGAGCACAGTAAGTTCGGATCTATGTGGCCACAAATCATTCGTGACTAATCCGACATAGTGGCAACTAGCTCAAAGGACGCCATGCCTGCAGCAACTCTATCTTCAAGACGTGCAGCTTTCAGCGGAAGTCCCTGCAGATGCTCGACTTGATGATTGTTGGCCAAGACTTAGAGCGGTTACAGTACACGGACCTAATGATTCTGATCTGGACACTGCGCATACTATACAGCAACTTACATCGCTGCGAGGCGGGCGTGCACTGCAGTATATCGACTTCGACTTTCGATGGAAACCCGATGATGAGGGCCCACTGGGTCTAATAGTCTTGTTAGAGAGGCTGAACCAAGAGCCCGAAATGCTAACAACAGACGGATACAACAAACACTGCCAGTACACAGACCTGCGCTCTCTACGTCTTCGCCGGGCCATGATACCTCCTCTGAAACTCCAGAAGGTGCTCGGCGATAGCCTTGGAGCACACAAGCTGCACACCCTGGATCTTGCTTTTCCCCTTGATCATCAATGTGCCCTTGAAGGGTCTGCCAGTACTCGACATATCCAAGACCATGACTGGCTTCGTGGAGAGCATGGCATCAGATGCATTGGACTTTCAGAGTTTAGATTCCGAGCGTACCCTAAAACCGACGACGAAATGTATTTGCCGGGGTTTCTTGCTAGCTTTCCTAACCTTGAGGTGCTTGAGATCAACTCGTCGCATTACGACCAGCGCGAATTCTGCATCATGATTGAGGCTATTCTCAAGGTTACTCACTTGCAGAAAATCTATCAGAAGACCGTTCTTGGTGATTGGGGAGATAAGCTTAGAGAGGCGACCGGGAAACAAGGCGTTGAACTGATTTGGGGAGATAGGCCGCGCCAATGGCCGCTCGTTATTGAGGATGATTCTTAATCCTTGAGTGGGTATTATATATCTGCAAACCTGTCTTTCTGAAATATCCCAGAATGAATATAGGCTGGATTTGATCCTGAGGTCGTTGCTGGAAACCTGAAAGGGCGCCCATCGTCCTCACATAGACGTCGCATCAGTTTTACAGATAGCAATTTATCGTTCAGTGGTGTTCATTGTCAAACAGCCAATATTCTCTGCCATAGTCACACCACCAGTAAGCACTTTTACCGTCTAGACTCCGCCAATCTCTGTAAATTCAGGTGTTTAATACCCAAGTCTAGGTACAATGATACTGAAGCCTCTTTCATAAGTTGCCAATGTCAAGCCACATAACTCACAGCTCAGATTTCACGAGGAGCGGAATTTCTGTTAACTCAAGCCCTTCCGACCTTGAAAGATAAAACCTGTGCATGCTTCATTAGTAAAAGAATTAAAAGGCTAAGTGTGTGACCTACATCATTCTTGCCCACTGCAACAACATCGTCTTCAGATACTCGGATGTTCCCAGCACCCTCGACAAATGCGATAGGTGCATCACCCATAACTTTACGGGCCACATCTCCAACCGTGCTGCCTTTCTTGACAAGAACACAGTCTCGGAAGACAAACTTGGACTCTGAGGCACCAGAGCTGAATGTGGATGTGTTTCGAACAGGGAAGACAGGGACGAGACCGAGCAACTCGGCGGCTTTTGAAAGGACCTGTACAACACCTGTAGATCCAAAGCGATACAGTACCATGTCCTTAAGATTCTCAATCCGTGTACGGTTCTTCTCGTCGAGATCTTTGAGACCGCCACCGGTAGGGTCGCCTTGCTCTATCAAGTCCTCCTTGGTGTCGACGAATTCGCTGCCTTCGACATACTTGATATAACCCTGCTTGGCCATTTTTCGCAGGAAGATCTCCGAGATAGCAGAGCACAGTACAATAGTGTTGGGATCTTGCTGTTTGGCGATTTTAGCGATGTTCTTATCGGCATCCGGATGGTCAATCTTGTTGAGTGCGATAACTGTAGGAAATTTCTCATCGATAAAGGCATTGACAACCATCTCAACGGTTTCGTTCGACCAATCTTCGAGAGGCTCCTTGATACCACAACGATCCAAAGCACGGTTCACAGTAGTCGTTGTTGACCCGTACCCAGAGAACTGTGCTTGCAAAGTTTCGGTAGCCGTTGCCTTAATAGCCTGGTGTCTTCGTCGGATCGATCCCCATCTTTGCATAAGATTGCCCAGGACCCAGGCGACGATCTCGCTGCGTAACCAGGCAATATCCACGGATGGGTCATAGCCTCTTGTTTCCTTACCTTCTGCGTCCACGGTACCAGAAACATCGACAACATGGATGAGAGCATCTGCATGACGCAAGTCGTCAAGGAATTTGTTGCCCAAACCACGGCCCTCGTGAGCACCAGGAACAAGACCAGCAACATCAAGAAGCTCAATAGGCACAGAACGGCGACCCTGTACGCAGGCACCGTAGTTAGGCCTACATCGATCTGATACATTGAATCTGGTACAAGCACACTCGATTTGGAGGTAGCCAATAGCTCGCTGAGGATCAATAGTAGTGAATCTATATACACATGTCAGCTCTCACCACATGCACCAGCTTACAAGAGCGCTCATGCTCATGAAGAGCACTGAAAAGTATGGAACAAGGGCGAAGCATACGGGAAGTTGCCTAAGTAACTTGCGATCAGCGCCAAGTTGAGGCAGCTTTGGCCAGGGTCTTTCTACCAACCAACTTTGGACGTAGCGTCAGTCAAGCTGTTGAGCGTTGAACTCTTACCAGCCGAGGGTTTTCCCACAAGGCCAATGAGCGGATCGCGAGGCATTGCGGAGGTATGGTGGTGTGCTGAGCAAGAGGTTTGATATGAGGCTCAAGCAGCGATTGAGCAGCTAAATCAATGTGTAAGACCAGGGTTTTGCTTCAACAATGAAGCCGACGGTGATGCCAAGAGCAGAGCAGAGCGATCCTGGTATCGGTCTGTGGTTTCGGGTATGTCGCTAATATTCCGTACTTTGTCTAGGACCTTGTGGGAATAAACAGCGCAAAAGTTGACAATAGTGAAGAGGTAGACTTAGGTGACTCCATAGCATAGAATGGAAGCCTCACGGCGCAAAATTGGTTCTCGGCCTAAAGAGGCTGAAGTGGGCCGAGAATTTATACATTACGGAATTCTGTGCTGGAATGGCTTTAGCCCGGCTTTACCGTTTCGTCTTCGCACCTGCCCATTCGTTCAGTCCATTATTTATTCTAGCTTGATTTTTGGGGCAAGAGCAGAGAAGCAGCGTGCGTTCTTTACCTTTTTCCAAAATATTTATTTCCTGCCTGGCATCATTCTGTTCTCTCTTTGATATCATGCCATCAACATCACCCCTCCCCATTGATGCTTTTCCCACTTGGGCACGTTTCAATGACGTGGATTTCGTCAATGTCAATTTGCAAGAAACGGACGGAAAGGGAATCGGTCTAGTAGCCGTGAAAAGCATCGTGAACAGAAGCGTAGCAACAGAGGGTGAGGCTCATGCGAAAGACTTACAACATGGGAAAAGTGAAGTTAGCGAGAAGGAGACTGCTGGCAGAGTAGTTGGACTCGGCACTCAACGGCACGATCAAGACTCTAACCCTCTCATACGGATTCCTTATGAGCTGGTGCTCTCAGCTGCCGCAGTTGAGGAATACACCAAGGTTGATCAAAACTTCCGCCAACTCATCGACTCTGCAGGACATCAGGTAAGACTGTGGCTGGAGTGCATCAATCCCCTCAGTCCCACAAGACGCACAAGCATACCCAGGAGTCTAAACAGAAACTAATATCGGCATAGTCGACCCGAGGCGATATCCTGATATATCTCTTAGCGCACCTTGGTCTATCCAAGCGAGATGCATCGAGTCCGAGAGGCCCTGCATCAACACCATGGACAGAGTATCTGAAATTCTTGCCTCGTGATGTTCCTGTCCCAACAATGTGGTCGGAAGTTGAGCGAGCTCTCCTCCAGGGCACTTCTTTAGAGGTAAGTGCTTCTACAAGAACGTGATCATATAAACAGACTCGGTGTTGCGGAACCGCAGCAAGTTTTGATCAGTGTGGTGGTGGATTAGTTAAGCCCCCGCAACAGGACACAACGGTCCTAACTGTGTTATAGGCTGCATTGGAAGCCAAGCTCTCATCTCTCAACAAGGAGTTTGACGAACTAAAAGAGAAATCTTCAGAGTTGGCGTTCTGGAATTCCATGTTCTGGGAGAAGAACACAGTGACTATTCAAGACTGGACCTTAGTTGATGCATGGTACCGATCGCGCTGTCTAGAACTACCCCGAGCAGGACACGCCATGGTCCCTGGACTTGACATGGCCAACCACTCGCGCAATCCCATCGCGTACTACGACCAAGATGAGAAGGATGATGTTGTGCTGTTAGTGCGACCCGGGATGGAGGTGTCGGTGGGGGGAGAAGTGAATATCGCCTATGGAGAAAAGCCCCCCGCAGAAATGCTCTTCAGTTACGGGTTCATTGACAACGAGTCCCCTGTTGAGGGACTAAATCTGCCCGTGAGAGTACTGCCCGATGACCCGTTGGGTAAAGCCAAACTTCACATCTTTGGTGGGTCGCCAACACTCAACTTGTCTCGGTCAGATGGGGAAATAAGCTGGCAATGCCCCTTTGCGTATCTGATGTGTCTGAATGAGGAAGATGGGCTGGAGTTCAAAGTCCTTCAAGGAGAGGACGGCGAGCGGGAGCTAAGACTTTTCTGGCAAGAAGAAGATGTGACAGCACAGGCAGGTGGCTTTGAAGATCTCATCAAGAACCACCCCCTTTGTCAAATCTTCAGGCTTCGGGTGGTTTCCATCTTGCATGAGGTTGTGTCTGAACATCTCGAGGAGCTCTCCTCCGAGATCTCCCATGATCAGCTTGAGCCATTACGCCGTGCTGGACACGTCAAGGATGGTAATCTCCAAGCAGCAATCAAACTCAGGGAGATTGAAGCCTCTGTGTTGGAAAGTGCTGCTTCAACTTTGGATGAACAGGTATGTACCGCTCAAAGCTATCGATTCCAGTACCACAAGTCTGCGAGACGTGTTTCAAAAGATGCCGACAATCCAAGTGGTGTTGGCGACTAGCATGATGGTCCGTATAGCTGGACCCTCTATATGACCATGTTCATGGATAAGGACGATCACCAGGCATTCCGAGTTTCCGACCAAAGTGTCTAGCGCTCTTCCCCAGATTCTCCTTCGAACCCCAGATTCTTCCCAACACAAGGACATCCCCTCCGCATCTTGGCTTGCTAGTTCATTGATGCCGAAGCCCCAGACATGGGCGCTCGGTCACACACCGAGCCTCTCCACAACCTACTGTCTTCTGTTGTACATCCAAGAAGAATAAGACGGCTAACAAGGTGCGTCATCGGGACGGTATAGAGGACCCATCTTTTTGCGGACGACCACGTGGTAGCTTATCTCGGATCGATGGAAGCTTCTCAAAGCGGACAAGCGTCTGAAGAAGGAGCCAATGATGATGTTGATTTTAGCTGACTGAAGCACCCTTCGTCGGCTGCTGCTGAGCACTGCCGCTTTGAATTTGCGGGGAATCGGCAATTGTTTGAACTGCCAGATTGAATGGAAAGCTGCTCGCATGTCGATTGCTTTTTACAAACAGCCGATGATGTAAATGCTTTTGCGAGACCATCTCTATTCTTGAAAGCCAAATGACTCTAAGCCCGTTCATACGCCGCATCTCTAAGGATGAACCGAGTTCTAGTTACCGTCAAAGTCCGAACGAAGTGCCAAATTCTTGACAGCTGTACTACAGGCTTTCAGCTCTTGGATCTCATTTCACGAGACCAGGAAATTATCCCACTTTCCGAGCCTACCGGCAGTGGAAAGGCTTGCTATGCCAGCCAGCTCAGTACGTGTCTATCACATCGGAGTCCAATTTGTGGCAATCCTTGGGAAGGATAAATGTGCCCCCCAACTTGTGAATCTGTGAGGGCTGAACGAGTTGTGAGGCAGTGTTAGTTGTGATTGATGATTCTGAGGTGAAACCCAGCCCAATGGCCGTTGAGACGGCGAAGAAGACATGAACTGTCCACAGTAAAACTACCTATATCAAATTATTGCCGTGATCCTTAAGTAGAACCGTTGATTCTGCCCGAACCTGTTGGGTAGTCGCGAACCCACTTGATACAGAGCAAGTGCGGGCAATTTCAAGGATCAGGGGATACCGTGAATAGGCGCACCGGGTATGTTGAAAACTCAACCCCAGGTTTTCGTTATGAACCTGGATTCTAAATACGATCTATCTTTCCGGGCTGTTCTCGTGGGGAAGCGAAGCGCAGCAGCAACGATATCAGGCTTGTGCACTATATTCACACCCTGGGGTTATTTGACACACACCTATTTCCCAGAGTTCGGGACAGCTTCAGCTGCAGTCTTTCCTCCGAGTTCGAAAAACTCGATAGAGAAATCACAAGAACAATTAAGGGGCATGGCGATAGATCATTTCGGTCTAAGCCAAAGGATAGGTTTCTGGATATGAGTCATTGCTCTGGCTATTGATTGCACTTCCATGGATACCATTCAGTGACGACGGCCTACTGCCTTGCAAGTTCCATCTGTTTTCATTAACAGCGTCAAAGTCCTGGTTGCACGTCACTTAAGCCCCACCCTGATAAAGACATCCATTTGATTGACATATGTTTTACGACATTATTGCAACGGATAGCGAGCAGTATACACGGCGCAGTTTATAGGATGCGATTCATGAAGCCTGCAACCTCAAAGGCTGCACAAATGAGGGCGTTCCTATTCGCACCTTGAAATGTGAGATTGATGGCACCAGCCCCTTTCAACTACTACCAAAACAAAAGAAAAAAGTGACAACAATCTGACTAGATCTCCTACCTGGGCTTTGATGAGAATTCCAGGGCCCAACTGTAAGGAACTAATTAGAGATTAGCTGCGGATCACCCTGTGATCTGCGTCAGGTCCGCACTTAGCAAACGATTGCGGCTCCGATGTGGGTCTCTGTTGCGGTTCCCCCAGCGACCCCCCAGCCCTGGGACATGATACATCGAGGCTTGAAACTAAGCTGGGGCTGCTCTGCTCAATACCCGGTTCCATTGGTTAACTAATAGTCAGACAGTGTTTGACGTGCAAGTTCCATGAGATGTGGGTGGCCGATCTCGAAGCTTTCTACTGAGTCTACTTGAAGCTTGGGCCTGGCCTCGAGGCCCGTGGACGAGACTTGACTTGCATGAACGAATCGGAACGCAGCAAGTCGTTTCTTCACCTTGATGATGTGCCCTCGATTCACAGGCTTCCACCGCGGTGAGCATGCCAGTGCCATGCTTCTTTTTATTAGTGGCAATCTTGAGCTGCCCAGCCCTGCGGAACCAGGTACCGGACTGTACCGCACCGTAAACTACGTTGGGAATTGGGTCAGTCTATCCGTTCAAGCCATTATACTCCTGACCTTTCTTACCTTCACCTGTGCCGCAATTACACAGTTTCACCGTTCACATTACGACTGCAGCTCAGCTCAATCATCAGGATCTGCGAAGACGGCAGCACGACGGGCGAGTCAGGAACTTAGTGCATAAGAGTGTGAAGCTTGGTTAAGTCACTTTGAGTGTCAGATGTGGCAGCTTCGTGGCTAGCAGTGTCCCCGTTGGGTCCATAAAACCGTGTAGTTTCTGGGTCTACTAGTACATGAAGAAAACTGGTAAAGAGGCGATGCCAATATGTACGACATCATGTTTAGTTTATAACATGATCGAAGCTGGGATAATGATGAATATCAGATAAAGCTAAGGGTCCGTTACGATTATGGCGAGCCCACCACGGTGAAGCTGTGTCCTGTGAGATATGCAGGGTGTTGCGGCTTGCCTAGGGGATCGCCTTGAGGTTGTGCAATATGTACGTACTTTGCGGCTCCGTTTGCAAATCAGGCTGAGGCCGTTAGGGCAGAGATTTAAGACGAATCAACTCAGAACTGTTAGTGAGCAAACGCTCCGCCAACACCAAACCCAAGTTAGAACCTCATGGCTAGGGCGGCACGGGAAAAGGCGAGCAATGACCAGGCTGATGGCCATGTGTTTTCATAGACTAAGGTACTAGAAACTGCATTAGGTTACAAGGTCAAGATCCCGCCTGTTCTCAATCAAGTTTAGCAACTTATCAATTTCATATAAGTCCTCATTTAGAGGATTCGTTGTGCGTTGATGAAACCCCAGCTATGGCTAGTTGAATCTGATATGCTTTCTTGTGGTGGTACATGTTGACGGCGCTTACTATTTATTATTCAGCTTGCGGTTGGGCTACAATATTATACGCGGAGGAGGAGGATAGAGTTGACTGTTATACATAACTCTAACAAAGTGATGCCACAATTTGTCTTCCCCGCACTATGAAGGCTTACCAGGTGCATGGATCAAAAGCACATAACAATAGCATTATCAAATAATCCGGGGTAACGAAACCCTATCCTAGAGTGTTTGCTCGTGAAGAAACAGTATGGGAAAGAGACGGACAAGGCCGGGAGGGTGTGAAGTAATGGGCTGTTGTTCACGTCTCAGAGTGTTCTAGAGTCGTGCGGGTGGTGCCATTCCCGACATTGGGGTCAAGGGTTGCTGTGGGCTGACGACCTGCAAAGAACAGCTGAACGGATGGATATCGATAGCACGATCCTGTACTTTGATACTGCCTTTGTCTTGTATCTGTTCTGTAAACTACCTTACCTACGTGCTTGATCCTTTCCGGAAACTGACGATGGTATAAGGGCTATGAAGCCATGTGGTTGGTAGCCGCAACGATCTTGACTGATGGAAAATAGATGACAATTATACAACCATTGACAAGGTACTCCCAAATGCCAATGATTGGCGTATTCGTGCATTGTAGAGAATAATTTTGAGCTTAATTTGCAGTCGATCCTTGATGGACAAAGCATACGTAGGTCTGATACCAGTAACAAACTCAACCAACACGTGTATATACAAGTAGACTGGCATCCATAACATAGCCTATCCGTTTACACAACTTCCCGGACTTGTTGAGAGTTTAACTAAAGTATCTGACCTCGGTATGATTAGCCCAGGGCCAGCGACCAAGCATATGTGACTCTTGTGGAAGTCCAAGACATCTGCCTCTCCCTACAAGGTAAAGACGAGCGTGACAAAGATACTGGGGGTCCGCTTGGGTCGAAGTTGAATCAAAACGAGTTGAGTTACAACCCGCGGACAGAGTCGAATAGCCCGAGGCTTCAGCGGTTATGGATCGCTGCAGGCACGTTTTTACTAATACCACCCCCGACTAACACGGATCTCATCATAGACGCCCCAGATAGCGCTAAGACAATCTCGAACGGCAGCTGCGGCTGTAAGTACCGCATGTACCTGCTCGCTAAAACAGGACCCTCAGAGCACACATTGGTACCTGTCGAAACTGCCCTCCTACGTTCTTTCCTTCCCTCATTTTTGGGGGGTGCTTCTACTTCACAAGAAATTCTAGCGAGCGCATGGAAAGACCCAGTGGGAACCGCTCTTCAATCCACATTGTAATGAGCCCGACAACTGAGGTGAGAGCGATTGCATGGATAGATTGGCATTGGCATCGGCATCGGCATCATCACGATGCTCGGCATCTGCAATGGCAGAGCGAATACCGTACTGTACAGTAACTCTTCTAAGTCTCCTAGTTCCTAGAACAGACTGTCAAGGTGTCAACCATGTGCTCTGCAACGCCGTGTACGCACTGTACCTCATCGTCATGATCCACGCCTGCCCACGCTAACCAGAACTCTGCAAAGTCTGGTATTGGGACGCCAAGAATACGCCCCCGTCCCTTAGATTGTATCCGCATTTCGTACAATGGGAATGGCTGTCTCTCTTTCTCTTTCCCTCCATCTCTTGCACTTCACCTCAACTCAGTAAAGCATGGATGGATCCTGGGTCCTAGTTAGTGGTTAATAGTGGCAGGCATGGCACTGACCCTCCACTTCGTCCCTGCCCTGGTCTTCCCCCAGGATTTCTAGTACGTCTTTCTCCACACCTCAAGGACAAGACTCAACCCATTCCCATTTCCTCATTTCTACTAAATCTTGCTCTTTCCCACCCCAGTGATCCCGAATCTTATCTTCTTTCCAATTTACCTTTATCTTTCACCATTACCATTGTTCCTTCGTGTTCATGTTCTTTTACCCCTATCGGGATCTTTTTCACATATTACATTTAAATATTCCTCCTTATATCCTCATCTTCTCCCTCCAAGATACCCATTCGTCATATCTATCTACTCACTCAACTTCCATTATATAACACCGCGTTATTGCCAAACCCCACCAATCAAATCATCCGCCCACAGTACACACTTAATTAGCCTGGTTACCTTTCAAGTACCAACTCGAGACCTCGGCTATTCATACCTTAGTAGGAACCATTCGAGAATTCGGAATTTGACCGTTCGATCGTGGATGCTCTTGTTGGCGACAGAGTAAATCCCATACAACACAATATAATATCCAAGGAGTATCCTGGTGCAGCACACAGCAATCCTGGCAGTTCGATCACCGGCCAGCGGATTTTTCGGCAATTTAGCCGCCTTGTTACATAACTATATACGATACGGCCCGTCACATATAACCACCAAAATGCCCGGAATCCTACCTATGAAGGTCATCAAGGTGGGCACTAGCTCTCAGAGCCGAATTGCCCAAGCTTGTGATCGTTGTAGAAGCAAAAAGATTCGTTGTGACGGAATTCGCCCTACATGTTCTCAGTGCGCCAATGTCGGTTTTGAATGTCGGACAAGCGACAAGCTCAGCCGCCGTGCATTCCCTCGTGGATACACAGAATCGTTGGAGGAACGCGTACGACAACTGGAAAGCGAAGTTCGAGAGCTCAAGGATTTATTAGACGAGAAGGACGAAAAGATCGATATGCTTTCTAAGATTCACGGCAACCGACCAAGTCCTTCAATGCCCGTGAGCAGCCCTGCTATCCCGGAATCTCGGAATGAAACACAGGTTGTAAAAGAGGATACCTTCCGTGTACAAGCTGCGCCTTTATTGCTTGGAGTTGAGAACTCTGATTCTTACTTCATGGGCGCATCCAGTGGCCGCACCTTTATCGGTAATTCCCCTTGCCAGCTTTCTGTTGACCCTGACTGACACATGCAATCAGACGCCTTCAAGCGCAAACTTCAAGAAGCCGGAAAACCTAGCACTGATTTCCATACAGAAGCGTTCTTGCATATCCAGGGGTGTAAGTCTCTTGGTCCCAAGACCTCTGAACAACCCTACGCAGCCCCTCCTCGCCTCTTCTCCGATCGCTGCGTCAATGTTTACTTCCAAGAGTGGGCACCTCTCTTTCCTATCCTGCATAAGCCAACATTCCTCCACGTCTACGAGGAGTTTGTGGCCGACCCAGAGAAAGTCAAGAGTAATCACAAGCTTGCACAGCTTAATCTTGTCTTCAGCATCGCCGGCCTTTCATCAGATAACCCTGATCTCCCTCAACTTGCCGCATGTGAGGAGCAATGGCGGGCCGCGCTCGACGCTGTCCTAATGGAGAACACCATGAGCACTCTCCAATGCCTTTCCCTTGCTGTTCTTTATTGTACCATGCGCGCCGACTATAAGCGACTTCAACATTACAAAGGCATCGCCATTGGTCTTTCTCATCGCCTAGGCTTGCATCAGAGCCAGAAGAGATTCTCCTTTGGTGCTCTTACAATCGAGACCCGTAAGAAGGTCTTCTGGACTCTTTACACCCTCGACTGCTTCTCCGCCGCTACTCTTGGCCTTCCCAAGCTCCTCAAGGAGGAAGATATCCAGGCTGAATACCCATGCGATACTGACGATGAGTATGTCACTGAGAAGGGTTTCCAGCCCACCCTTCCTGGAGAATACACTCGTTTGTCGAATGCACTGGCCCTGTTTCGTGCAACGCGCATTCTTGCCAAGGTGCTAGAGAAAAATTACCCCGCCTCGAGCTCCTATGAGATCTCTCTCCAACAGATGGCTTCACTAGAAAGTGAGCTGGATGCGTGGTACCACCATCTACCTTCTCATTTGCGACTCACCTTCGTTCAAGATAAGCCATCCACGGATGTGACTGGTAGCCGCTCGCCTCTGCTGGCTCTGGCTTACTACTACATTCGCACCCTCATTTACCGTCCCGCAGTTGGCTCCAACTTGGGCCCAAAGGCAGCTTCAGCTCTAGTATCTATTGGTTCATCGAGCAAGCACATCATTCAGATTATCCAACTCCTTGAAGAGCGTGGCATGACTTTCTCTTTCTGTCTGAACAGGACTGATCTCCTGGTCGTCTGTGGAATGACGCTTCTCTATCACTCAATCGATCTCAAACAAGACAGCAAGATCATGCGCGATGACGAACGCTTGGTAAATGCCGTGATTCGCATCCTGGATAAGACCGATGCTTCTGGGTCGTTCGATTTCAAGCGTGTGGCTAGCATGCTTGTCACAGTTGACGAATCCGCTGGCTCGCCAATGCAGACTTCACGTGAGATGTCGATGGCCCCCGCGCCAGTTTCCAACCGAGGATCGCCACCAACCGGGGGAGTATCCAAGTCCAAGAAGAAGAGAAACACAGCCTATCCCTTTGGTCAACTCGCCGCGGCTGCATCCAGTGAGAGTAACCTTATCGATCACCAGGAGAGGTTGCGCCGCATGACAATGCCATGCGAAGCCGACTCTCGACCTGATAGTTACCGTGCCCGGGCTCGTCAGTCATTTGATAATCTCCATGCCGAGGCCCCTGTGGCTCAGCGAGGTCATCGTATGTCTACATCGCCTAGACCTGAGCGCAAGGCTTCCCCTCTGTCCCGCAATCTTGACTTTATGCCCTTCGCCCACAGCTCACAGTCGCCCCAACCGCTTTCACCCAATCAAGCTCGTGCACACTCTCATTCTGGAGCGACACCCCAGGCGAATCACCTGATGATGAATTCTCCTATGGCTGCCGCTAAAATGAGCGGGGTTTCGACTACTGAATGGGAGACTCTTCTGGGGTCATTGGATGGTGGCATGAACAATGTCTACGACGCCATTTACGGTGGACAGGGACTTGTGAACGAGAGTGCGATCGCTGTAAGCAACTGCGGCGACTGGCCTCCGGATAACTGGGACCTTGCTGGCTTTAGTATCACCGAGTTTGGAAGCAACCCACAGCCTCCTCAAAGTGTTCTCAGCATGAGCGATGAGAGCCTTAGCTCGGGCGAAGAAGTCGGACCTTCAGAACTCGGATTAAGTGTCGACAGCGTCGACTACCGCAACCACATGGTGTCACAGCAGCACAATCACGAGGCATATGTGATTTCCGATCGGATGGACACATTTCCTATTTTGCAATAGCGGAAGAAAATATGATACTTTGGACAGTTGTTCTTGTGAAATTGGGCGTTCAGGCAAGCGTTTCTTTTCAATGGCGTTGGGTTATGTTTCATAAATGTTGAAACGATTTGATGATTTTGGGAGACGGCCAGGACTTGCTAGGGGGCCGCTCTCGTTATTTCTTGATATGAGCGTTTCCGTTTTGGATTTACCGCGCTATGATACTTGGAGCATAATTCGACAGATACTTTATTGACACTGATAGCGGTTCTCTGCTTGTTCTCAGGAAGAGACTCGTATCAGTCCAACATGATGGCCAGAGTCCGAAGACCAGCCTCGCAATGCGGTGAGGCCTAGAGGATCTAGTTCTCAGCTTGTGTATTGCAAAAGAATAAGAAAAAGCCAATTCATCCTAAGTCTCGAAGCATCCCAGTGACAGGACACCAATCATCGTACTCAGTAATTGCTTCGGCGCCCTCGACGCAGAGCGGGTGTCTACAGCAGGGCTCACTTTGCATTGCATGGCATGTGCATTCAGAGGTAAAAGTAGTGGCCGTGTCCCTTGGCCGGTCGCCCCGGTCTCCAAATGGGATATGAAAAGGTGGGAAACGAGAAGAGGCAGCCTTGGCCGGATCTGACAGGATGAGTTGCCGGTGTCGAAGCCAAGGGACTGGGCCGCAGCAGTAGGAACGAGGGATATGAAGGAGAAGGTGTGCGAGGGTCAACTTTCGGTTGACCACTTGCAACAAGTTGTTGAGCGTGTGCCTCGGCAGCGATCCCGGGCTTGCAGCTATACATACTACAGTACCTATGCTGTGTAATTGACCTGTGAGATCGATCCTTCGAGAACATCAAAATGAATCCTGTGCGGCCAATTCGAGGACCGCTTTTTGGTGCTCTGATTTGCCTGTCTAACCAGCAATAGCGTGTGTCTATCAACTTTACATATGACTGTCAACTACGGTGTGGATGGTAGTACTGTTGATGGCATGGATTGCACTACAGATGTGAAGCCGAGGTTGAAGAAGGCATGACCAGTGTATAACTACGTAGTAGATATAACTCACCTGACAGATCTTGCACGATTCTATGTTAAGAAAGGAGAAGAATGAAAATGAAAAAGGTTTCTAGTTCCATTGCATGTAAGTCAAACGGAAGTGGTGATGAGATGAGGCTGGCGGTAGTGAAATGTGGCCGTGCATGTATTCGCTTGGAATGACGTTTCCAAGTACTCTGTAGCTCGCACCAGCCTGTCGCGCCTTCCCGAATCCTGGGCGACTAACGTACCACGTATGTCCTGGTAACCTAGATTCCCAAGTTCCTTTCTGGCGGTGGACCTGATTAATGGGGAAGGATCCATTAACCATGACACATCGGGGCAAGAATGTCCATGTCTAGGTCTTGCGATATCCAGAATCGATGAAGACGAGGTTCCTCACTAACAAGGGGTGTTTGCATCGGTTCGCTTCGTCATTTCATTGCCAGGTGGGCTATCGCAGGGGGCCAGTTAGGACAGCCATCTCAATCCTCTCGCCGAAGCACCTCCAACAATCTACCCAAAAAGCAACTACAATGTCGGAGGAAAGACAACCTTCCATTGACAAGGATGCTCAATCAGCGGCTGCTCCCAAAGGTAAGACGGGCAAAATAAGCTTCTACAGCATGGCCGCTAAATTCGATTGGTATTACAGCAACATGGGCCGTTGCGCGGTCATCGCTCAGGGATCCCACTCGTCGACTTCCGCAGGCGATTGCACATCGCGGCGCAAAGGTCGACTGGCCTGAAAATACAATGGCTGCCTTCCGAGGTGCAGTCACTGCCGGAGCTCACGCTATAGAGACCGATGTACATCTTTCTTCTGATGGAATCGCTGTTATATCACATGTAAGTCAAAGTCCAGCGTTGACTAGCCGTTGTGAATGTCAATGCTCATCATCACTCGATTGGATATACTAAACTCATCTGACTTCTGAACAGGACCCTTCGCTCAAGCGCTGCTTCGGGGTGGACGCTCGTATTGCCGAATGCTCGTGGGAGTACCTTAGCACCCTGCGTACGGTAGCTGAGCCGCATGAGCCCATGCCGCGGCTCAGGGACTTCCTCGGATGGTTAAACCAGCCTGAACTTGAAAAGATCTGGGTTGTTTTGGATATCAAGGTAGGTATATCAGCATTTATTGTGGCATGGAAGCTAATGCAGGCTTACACAGCTTAATGACAGCCCTGCAGACTTGATGTGTGCAATTAAGAGAGCACTAGATAGCGTCAATGGACCAGTCCCATGGGACCAGCGTATTGTGCTTGGATGCTGGAACGTGAGTTATTTCTCAAGACTCACACCCACATGTTCTGAAATCTTGTTCCAACTTACAGCTGACATGACACAACAGGCGTCATTCCTACAGGCCGCACGTAGTCAGCTGCCAACCTATCCTCTGGCTCATATCAGCGCCTCTCTTTTGTACTCGCACCACTTCCTGAAAGTGCCGGACCTCGGCTTCAATCTCAATCAGAATACTCTGGTTGGTCCTTCGGGGAAGCTCTTTTCACGAGAGCTTCAACGAACAGATAAGCTTCTCATGACATGGACTGTCAACCAGTCTCGCCGTATGGAATGGTGTCTTCGTCAAAACTTAGGTCACCCGCGGCGTGCCAATAGTAAAGTGCAAGGGCCGCCGCTCATTGACGGTGTAATCACTGACGATCCACGTTTATATCTCGAGGTATGCGAGAGATTCGAGGACGAGATGGATGGCAAGTTCGTCAGATCAGACCCGGCACTAGCTCAGAAGGTGAGAAACAAGGCCGAGACGGTAGCATTCGTCCTCGTCACCCAGGTACTGATGATTGTCTATCATGTTGTGAGGAGAATGCAAGGCAAATTCGATTTTCTCAGAGACCGTCGGACATTAGACAAACGATAGACAAGGGACACATACACTTGCAATTCAATGGATGCCTACAAGATGAACATACCGGGGGGCGCCTGCTTGTTAGGTTCGGACTGGCTGCCAAATTGTAGAAGCTTTGCGCCAAGTGTATAAGGGGACGCATTGTAACGTATAACTTGATAAAGCGAGAGGAACTGAAATAGATAATAGGTACAACAAAGCGCCGCTCTGACAAGCCTTGGAAGTCCCCTCGACATAGTGTCACATAGAGATGTCCTTGCGTGACGTTTTGCTTGTGGTCAGATCAAGACGGTTAATTCATTTAGACGCAGATCTAGTTATCAGCTTTTGTTCTAGCCCATGAAGCAAATTAAAATATACAATGTACAACCAAAACCCTCGCTTCTCGTGATGCTTCTGTACCCGAATCCCCTGTTTTCTTAAATTTCGACATCAATATCCAGGTCTAGTGACCCGATAACATCGTCGTCCATCAGGGGTTTATGAATCGTCGGGATGCCCTTTTCCTTCTGCTTCTCTTCTTGCAATTTAACCAGATGAGGTAATAACTGAGACTTCGCAGCTTGCTTTGGGGTGCCGTTTCCGGGGGTACCAGTTCCACTCCCGTTGGTCGCTGGCTTTTGTTCCACCTTATCATTATCGTCGTGAACAAACTTGGCCTTTGTCCTTAGGCGCCTCGACATGTCGCCCTGGTATGTCTCGCCACGTTTGAGAGCCGCCTCAATTTCCTTGGATTTGGCTTTCTCCTTCAATTGGGCCTTCCGTACGGCTTCCGCGTTCAAACGTCGGTTCTCGCGGTTACGCTCAGCTAATCGGTCTTGTTCAGTTTGTGCCTTAGGTGCTTCGGAATGTTTGGAAGGCCCCAAGCTCGTCCTGAACGCCAAACGCTGCGAGCCGAGGTTGTCAAGTTCCTCTTGTAACTCTTCGGCCTTGTCGTCGTCACCACGCTGTCTGGCTTCATCGAGTAATCTGGCAATACGTTCTCGTTCCGCCGGATCAAATCGACGTTTCAACTCATTGATCCGCGCGAGACGAGCTTTGATCTCTTCGGTAGTCCATGAATGGTTAATGAGTCTGTTGATGTCATCAACCTTATCCGTTAAGAAGGATTTAGTCGGAAGAGTGACGCCCTCATTGTGGCACGTAACTTTGTAACGATTGAGTTCGCCCTGTCAAACGAGTTAGTATAGCCCTAGCAGCGCGCTCGTGACAAACATACATCTGTGAACTTTCCGCTCGAGGCGGCGATGAAAGGAAACTCTTTGATCGCTTTGCCGTGCGCCGCCTTTACGTACTGATCGGTAACAAGCACACCTTGAGGCCCCTGGATAGCATACGGTCGGCCGGTCGAAAATCCTAACTATATCAGTACTATTTACTCCATGGACGCCTCAACTGTTGCTTACCTTTGATCACTGCCATACGATATTGCTCTATGCCAGATTCAGGATGCGGTCCCAGAGCGATGCGAATATAGCATCCAACAATGCCTTGCTCGAACCCAGGGTGGAAGCAGACCTGCGCAAACTCATTTCGCCCTAATCGGACACGATCATAGTCACGCAGCTCAGCTGGTGGCTGATCGCGAACATCGTCAACATCGGGTGTAGGCGAACGTCCACGGTTGTAGTCGTCATCGCTGTCTTCAGCCCCGGAGTCACCCCGGCGCGGAGAGTAATTATCTTTCCGTTTCTCGAGATCCTCACGCCGGCGTGCCTTTTCTGCCTTGGCTTGACGTAGTGAGTCCATTGCGGTTCCTCTCTTACTCTCCGTGCGTGGCCGGGATGCCTTTCGATCGCCATCTTCCAACTCGGCAGTTCCAGCACTGCGCTTCTTCTTAACCTGTTTGCGCTCTTCATTCTCCATGTTACTGACCATTTGACGAAGCAGGCGGTTCTGGCGCTGGCGCTCAATCTCCGTCATTCGGTCGGCAATGATTTGCTCGCGCTCGAGTTCCGGTAGAGCCATGATCTCTGCCTTTTCCTTCTGACTCCTGTATCGACCGTCGACTGGGTAGTTCTCATCATCATCGTCCGCAGCGACAGCTCGTCCTCGAGATGGCTCCGCGTCCGAGTCGGATTCATCCATGGGAGCAGACTCAAGTGAATTTGGCGTTCCAGGGGCAGAGGACCTATGTTAAGATAGGTCAGCAAGGGTTGAGAAAATGGCATGAAGCTGAGAAGTCGGCAAGCACAAGACAAGGCAAGCTGTCCAGCACACAGCTCCAATCAGCATGCCCCTCCAGCAAAGGATTCTACTTACGCCTCGCCCTCCTCCTCGGAATCATCGCCGCCTCCTCTCCGCGCCTTGCTCCCTGTTTCCCTCTTTGAGCCACTCCTCTTGGCTGGCGGCGGCGATGCCGATCCACGTCTACTTCCATTATCGGAACCCTCATCGTCTGAGGATCTACCCGCAAGATCGAGAAGGTCGTCTTCAACGTCAGACATAATGAAAACCGTCGCAGGCCGAAGGTGACCCAAAGCGCAATGGTTCAGGGGATAGCAATCGTGTAACTGGATGGAGTCGCGTAATACGCGTGTCTAGATGAAAAGACGGGGAATTAGGAGATAAACGAGGTCCAAAAAGATGCGCAAACGTGCGCGCGGGTGGTCGAAGCGATGAAAAAGGCGATTGTTGATGGGAGAATAGGAGAAACTGTTTGTGCCAAAAGTGAAGGAGCTGAATAGCTTGTTCTTTCTCAACCTGTTCTAAATTCGAGTTCCCAGGCAGTACCTCATTGGCCAGAGGCTACATCATGCCGCCGCACGTGTGTGGCTGATGCGCGACACGGGGAAGCTTTAATCCGCCTCGGTGAGGTCTTGGTCAACGGTGTACTCACCGAGATAATCGGCGCCGTCATAGTTATCGTCCGATTCAGGGTCCGCTATTAATTGGTAACAAGAAGCATTCGAAGACTTTGTAGCAATCATAATCATGGCTTCATCTAGGGCTCTGATGAGACCTGTGCGCTCATTTGGAGTACGAACACCAATCTTGTGCAGGCCATGCCTTCGCACCATTGCAACGACATCAAATGCTCAAGCTGCTGTATCAAACGGTTCTTCCGAGACTCCTAAAAAGCTTAAGCCTCTCACACAAGAGCAACGTGACTACCTGGACTCTGCTGTAGGATTTCCAAATTCAATTTCTACTATTTGACAGCTAACGTGCTGCTAGCTTCGTGTCAATCAGGCTGGTGAGCTTGCTGCTGTTCTCATCTATGCCGCCCAGTCGCCTATCCTTGTCCGATCAAAGCCACACCTCCGCAAGCTGATGGCGCACATGTATGACCAAGAAGATGGCCACTTCAAGACGTTTAACAGTCTCATACACAAGCACCGTATCCGACCTACTGCCATGTACCCTCTATGGTCCGTCATGGCGACTGGGCTGGGTTGGTCCACCGCCATGATGGGTTACGAAGCTGCCATGGCTTGCACCGAGGCCGTCGAAACCGAGATTGGGGGGCATTACAATGAACAGATTCGAACTCTGTTGGAAATGGTTACGCAGTGGGAGGCCGAAGGCTACGAAGTTGGTCAGGAGTTGTCGAACCTTGTCAAGACCCTTAGGGTGATTCGAGATGAGGAGCTGGAACATCTGGATCATGCTGTTGAGCATGATGCGCAAAAAGCAGAGCCTCATTGGCTCCTTACCGGCGTCATTCGTGCAGGCTGTCGCGGAGCTATCTGGGTCAGCGAGAGGGTGTAAGTTAAAGCTAGTTGTATTATAACTGTAATATAGACATAGGGGTGGCTCTTGCGGTGTATATAGGACCAGCATACTGAAGGAAAGCTCGTGGGGTGGAGGATGATCGCGCCCATCGAATGCTTCCCTTGCGATAATAAACAAAACACCTAATCAACTCCATGCAATGCTCTAGTGCCCAATCATGAAACACACCGCTCAAACAATGCGATTAAAGACAGTAACGCTTAGTTGCTGTACCCCGTTAGTACGTTGTGCTGTAATAATGAAGGAGGAGGAGGACTTACTAGATAGCCAAGGGGGCAACGCCATCTACCTGGTAGCCCCAATTTCCATTTTGCTCTTCAGTAAGGAGCCAGTCGTATGGAAATTGGACGATGTTTCCCTGTACCATGTTCAGAAGCTCTTCGGCCTGCCCTCGGTTTGGCATATCGTCTATGCTGAAACCGCGTCGACTGTTCTTAGTGGTTGCGCGGCGCCTGCGCTTCACTGAGCCAATTTGTCCCGGTGGGGGAGCGTTGGTGTCCCTTGAAGATGGTTTCTCGAGGGTGGAGAAAGTAGTCCGCCTTTCTCGATCCTTGGTGCCTGCTTGAGGCTCTAAGAATCTTCCACTATTCCCCCCATCAAAAGCTGGGAAAGGGGTGTCACCAGGGGCATAGACAGGGGACGGTGCCTCGGCTGGATGCTGGGTGTCGACGGCGCTCTCAGTATCCAGTCCAGTGTTCGGTCGCGATGGGACAGCCTCGCCGTCTTTCATTGCCTTCTTCTCATCAAGGCCACCATCTCCCTCATCAGGGATGACAATCTTGATTCTATCTTCGTCATGGTGCCCACCAATGGGCATCTTCTCAGTCATTTTTCCTAAAGCCTTCTCCGCCTCTGTCTCGGCAGCCTTGGCTATCACCTCGGGACCTGGTGCACTAACACCTGCACCACCAGCTGTTGAGTTACGATGTCTCGAAGAAGGTGGAAACTCGGAATCTTCACCCCTAGATTGACCGGGTTCCATGCTCTTACGGAACCTCTCACCATACGATGTGTACGCGTTATACTCGGCCCAGGTGCTGACTTCCGAGTCAGGCATGCAGCGGAACACCCGGCGATAAAGCTTGGTATTGTTTTGAGCAGCACGGTTCCAGATTTCGTCAAAGAAATTGGGGTTGACCGGATCGATCATGCAGTTCTTATCGATATGAGCCAGTTGGATATCTGCGGCCATAGGGTGGAAAACACCATTGACTGGCTTGCCCGTTTCAGGGTCGATGTACAATGGAGGGCCACCGATATCAGTGTCATCACTTATCGGCAAAGATGGCAGTTGTGCAGGACGAGGGAGGCCAAGCTGATCTGTGGTACGGCGATTCAAGGCAGGCATAGGTGGGAGGCCGTCGTTATGATTTCCAGGGTCGATGTATCTGTTATCGGGTTGGGGAGCATGTGGCTGAGCTTCCATGGGCGATTTCAATGTTCCTTTGCCTTCGTTGCTGATATTGTTAACAAGAATTTCCCTGCCATTGATGATCACTGAGTCACGGCCTGCGTCAAGGCCGGACTTTTCAGCACTCTTCCAGCGATCGGGACCATAACCCGTCACGTCCAGCTCATGCTTCACTTTGTTCTCTGGTCCATGAATGACTGTGCCTTCTGCTTCTGCGGGGCTGCCATGGCTGCTGCTGCTGCTGCTGCTGCTGCTACTCTCTTCAACTTCAACGGCAGCGTCAAGGTCATGGTTGATGCTGGGAATGCGAGGGGGTTCAGGACGGGTGGCAGATAGTTTTAAGGGGTCAGAGGGGCCGCTATTTTCCTCTTCGTAGATAGCCTCCATCTCTTTCTCAAAATCTTGACGGTCAAGTTCTTCCTGTCGTTCTTCCTCCAGGATTTCGTCAACATCCAGACCCAAGTGTTCTCGCATCAGTCGAAGACGCAGTGTATGGGCAAAGCGGCCGACCTTGTAGGGTTTCCCAGCCATTGTCGAGTTGATCATGTCAGTGTCTCGAACAATCGCAGCACACTCTGAATCGCGACTACCCAGCATTGATCGCTCGTTGATATTGGCCGAACCGATGAGAGCAACTCGATCATCGACAATGATCGTCTTGGCGTGGATATAGAGCTGCTCAGTGACAAGAACATCGTTGCTCATGATGCCCCATTGACGGAGCGAGTAGAAGCTGATGTAGTCCTCTGGCTCAATATCAGCAGCCTTGAGCCGGCCAAAGATAGACTGCTCGCCTCGGCAGATACTTGCATACTGGCACATGAGAATCAGGCGAACACTTGTACCCTCCTGTTCATCGACCGTGTTCTGGAAGCCAGGCATCAGAGGGATAACAATGGCACAGCGCCAGTCTTCATCATTCTCATGAGCTCGGATGATACGTTCAACCAGGGCGTCACCGATACGGTTAACGATTCGTGTGTTGTAGGCTTCAGTACTCGTGATGAAGAATTGGTTCTCCATGTAGACAAAGTGATCCGACTCCTCGATCATCTTGATGTAGGCATTCTGGATGCTGTGCTCAGTCTGCTCAATACCTAGTGACCATGTGCTGGCGGATCGGAGAATTTGAACTTCGCATGTTCCAGTGAGCCCAAGCTCTTTCAGCTCATCGATGTTGGCATCCGGGGGCGGAAGCAGAAAGGGCAAGGGTCGAGTAGGCTTGCGCCCTCGACGTAAGTAGTTCCAACGCTGAACAAAGTGGCGCGTCAGGTCTCTTGCAGGCTGGCCAACGACTTGCATGGCTACATCATGCCAAGGCATTCGAGGTACCTTGGTTCGATCATACATCTCCTCATATGGCTCATTGAGCCTGAAAAAGTCTTGTACACGAGGGTTTGAGTAATCTTTACCAGGGAATAGCTGGCAGTGCTCTGCATCCTTTGGCGTCTCCGACATCTCGAAACCTGTTGGCTTATCGTCAACGATAGGGTGTTGAGGGCAGTCCCAACGGCCAAAGCAGAGATCAATGCCTCCAACAAAGGCTACATCATGGTCCACAATACAAATCTTCTCGTGATGGGCGAAGAAGAATTGGTTTTTCTTGAACTGGTTAGGAGATCTTTGAACGAAGATATTGGGATGAAGATTCAAGAGGGAGAATTTGGTGTATTCCGAGTCGATCGGAATGGCGGCCTCGACGTTTCGGTAAACGATGACAAAGACCTTAACGCCTTCTCTGGCCTTCTTCTGAAGAAGTCTGTCCAGTCGCCATTTTTGGCTGATAGCTGCTGGTCGTCGCATATACAGCTCAGGACTTAGCCACCAATCATGAATGTAGATGACATCGCGAGCCATGTTGATGGCCCTGGAGACGTTCCACATGTAGTCGCGACCGTCGACAAGCCATTGAGCAAACACGTTGGTTCGCACCGGAGCAAAGCTATCGAAGCGCTTTTCTTCATACCAGGGCGTCTGCTTAAGCATCTGATTAATCGAGTCTTCGAACTGCTTCATGACAGACTGGTTGCGAGAGAAGAGGCGGATCTTGCGTTCGGACGAACGCAGAGTCATGGTGTGATGCTTGTCGGGGGGTGCCTCCACAGTCAAGTCGATTTCGGCCTTCTTCTCTTGGGAACTGATTGCTTGGGCCTTGCCTCTCTTTGAAGAGATGCTGAACTTGGCATCGACCAGGTATACATCAAAAATGTTCATGTTCTCAGGAGATTCTACGCACACAATGTAGCTTTGTCGTACGAGGAACCATTTTCGGCTCCGACGAGACACAACCTTGGCAGGCGTTAATGCGCGACGGAAGTCAAGGCCCTTCGAAGGTTGAATGTGGAGATAACACTCCTTCCCATGATAACTGCCTTCGGCTGCAAGTCGAACACCGAGAGCAGACAGTTCGAGGAAGCGGCAAAGTCGGTTACTGTCAGCCCTAAACATGAGCCATCTTATCATCTCGGAGAGATACTTCTCCAAAATGCGTCGTTGCTTTTCCACGTAACGCTGTCTCCTGGTTGCCATATCCATGGCAGGCATTCCTGGGCCCTCAGTATTTGACATTTCGCCAGGGTCGGTAATGCCTGTTGATCTGCGTCTAGGGCCCATGCCCAAGAAGTTGCGGGATTTCCTTCGCGGGAGGCCATTGAGAGTTTCGGGATCGCTAAAGACGCCGTTGCCTCCCCCTTCGGCGGCTGTACCTTCACCGGCGGTCTCCTCCCCACGAATACTGGCTTGATCTTCGTCGTCGCTCTCTTCGCCCTTCTTCCGAGCACCACGGAGATAAGGAAAGGCCGAGTAGGGAAATTTGGGTTGTTTTGGTCTACCGCCCAAGTCCATACGTCCAGGCATGTACTTCTCGTTGTTGATAGCAAACTTGTACCGCAGATGTAGATTGTAGATATCTCTCAGAGTTCGACTAACGATCCAGCTCATTCTGCTAGGTCCGCTTCCATATTCAAGCTCTATGGTGAACAGCCAGTGCCGATCTCTATCGTCATCTTCCATAGGAGAGCTATCAGTGATACGGAGCTTGAGCTGTTCGAGGAGGACTGGGATTCTCTTGTTCCCATGTTCATCCCTCTGGATCATGCTAGCGAGCATCAGAACAGCAGGAGCACCAGCTCGCAGCTCAGCCATCAGTTCGGCCGATTTGAAGTAGTCGAAGCGATCTTCTTTCTTCTGCCTTAATAGTTTGAGTGTATTTTTGACCTGCTTCCACTTTTGAGCGCCAAAGGTAGACGCTCGCTCAGATGTGAAAAAGGGACGCCGGGGAGTCATGGCATCGCCGTCAGAAACACCGCCGCCACCAAATACAGTGATTCGACGAACATGCCCTGTTCGACGTCCAACAGCTCCGGGACTTTCGACCTCGTCGCCTTCCTCGCCAGGAGTCCGCATGGCGGACGTCATCCAAGAGTTTCCTCGGCGGAAGGACATCCCCAAGCGATCCCGGCCTTCGCCTTCAGAGACGCCGTATTCAGGGGCTGCATCGGGCATGCTTGCACGTCGTTTAACCAGCTGGTCGAAGGTGTCCAGCACGTCGGTGTCAGCTGCAAATCGTCTTGGGGTTCCGGGCGTCGAAGCGTTCGCCTTCTTCGTGCGGCGCATCATCCTCTTTTGTTTTTTCTTTTTAGATTTGCCATCCTCAGGAGTCCCTTCATCAGCGGTCTCCTCCGCATCAGCATCAGCGTCCGTGTCCTCCTCTGTCAAAGTTCCAGGAACACCGCGATTGGGCCGCGTCGGAGAATTGACGCTTGACTGAATACCTTGATTTGAAGGGCCAGCAACCGTCGGCGATTTGGGAGTTGGGAGACCACTGTTGTTGGTAAGCGCCTTGAGTTTGGACATCAGAGAGGCGCCACGGGATTTGCCCGGTGTGTCTGGCTCTTCCCACGAGTTACCTCGAATGACTGCAGGGGGAGTTTCGACGGGAGTATCGACGCCATCAGCAGTGGTGAGCTGTATACTTGGTCTAGGAGGGGCCTGGCTGTGATCTTGTCCTTCATGGCCGAAGTCTCGATCATTTATGCCATGGTCTTTGAGCGACTTGGTTGAAGCTGGGGTAGACTTCGGTATAGTCGATGAAGACCCAAGGTCACGGCCTTGTGGCAAGATATTTGAGGTTTGTTGTATCTCTGAAGTGGAATCGAAGGCTCCGGGGGAGCTTGTGTCTTTCGCATCGACAGGAGACAGAAGAGCATCGGCTTTTCCTTTAGACGGCGGAGCAGGAGCGAGTTGAAAGTTTGAATTCGATGGGGATACTGTGCGAGGACTGACATCCATAGGAGAGACGTCCCCGTCTTGTCGATGTTGTGTCATGATGGTCTTGTGGTGGTCGATTCGAATAATTTGGTAGTAACGATGGGTATGTAGGTAGTCAGCTAGACTAGTTAAGAAGAGCAAGCAAAGCGAAAGAAGATATTGTTTGATCGATTGCCGCGGCCAATGCAAACATGCTGAATGAACAAACAGAGGTGATTCGTTGCTGTAAAATATAGGTTCGATCTGTGATTTTGTTGTATTTGATAGAAGCGGGCGGCTGGTAAAAGGGGGCTCGTTGTTCCAAGCGTCGCACGTAGGCAGGTAGGTAGTAGGTCAGTCGCGCTGAGAAAGGTGGTGACGAACTAAAACAGCCTGGCCTGGCGGTCTTTGGATTGGATGTAAAGGGTGCCCAATTGATGGATGACGGGCCAAGATTGTTTTAGAGTAGGTGGTCTACCTACCTATGGTTGACCGTTTCGAAAAAAACAAGTTTACAACGACTTTGTTGCCGTCACGAGACCTGTTATAAGCAGATGTACTCTGTATTGCAATCCCTTGTTTCCCAGTCAGGGTCGAGATGAGGTCCCGAAATTTTGGAATAATTAGAGCCAAAAGACGTATCCGTACTATTACATCCTAGGTACCCTTGTCACGTCAGTCGTGGTATTGGACGATCTTACCGGGTTACCTTTATCAAATTTGGAAATGGAGAAGAACAGGATCCATCCATGATCTTGAGTCGAAGCAGAACGTGCTGACTGGCTAGAAGTGACTCGGCGGGGGCTGTAGGGGGCCTACCATTAACACTACAGTTGGTAGCTCCCTGGAAATCCTCCCTAAAATCCACAGCGCCCCCTAGATTGGCTAGACCGAGGGATCATGAAACGGGTTGGTCCAACGCCCGCAACGCCTCCCGCGTATGTAATTATCTCGACGTTGCTTAATTCCGTTCCAATTCGGACAGACGCGTTTCAGTAAGAAATAGGGATCGACGTTGTTCGAGATGATTACTATGTAAGGTAAGCAGCCATTATAGAGTTAGTGAGCTACCTACCTAGCTCTTGTGCTCATTTGGTTACAGCCTATCTATTCCGTACGGGCACAGCATCTGGAATTGCGCCTCGCCTAACAACAGCTGTTGACCGCTTGCGCTTACTCGTAAAAGCTCTGGATGCTTCATTTTGGTTCAGGAGATGGGAAATTACGTGCGGAGGCTGAAATACCTAGGCCTGACAGTTGCGGCATATCCGAGCCCCTCACCACTCACATAGGAGTACGAATAAGCCCACCAATTCTTTGATTTGAATTTTGCTGTACCATAGCAACTCTTTTCCTAATACATAGTATTGTGTAAGTCATAATATGCATAGCTTCATGTTGGTTTCTACGCCATCCAATTAGCATCACATGGTGAGTTTTTGAGATAGGTACTTAGTCATTCTCGGGTGGGTAGAGTAATATACCTGAATGGTCGAACTGTATAACTTGATTGATTTCTTTACCGGAAAGACAACCACGGTTTATTGATTATTCTTACAACTCTCTGTTAGTTCAAGCCAGTTACAGTAGTTGGTTAGTAAAATTTGCGGCATCCTTAACCTCGCCAGTGATGAGCTAATGCCCACAAGCTAAAAAGATACCTAGTCCATTGCTAACACTATCACATATGACATGTTAGGTATTGCAAAACCTGGACTGTACTGTACAGCGTAGGACAAGAGTAACGTATGACAAAATACAAGTTCCATTCACGCATGAACACTGCATTAGAGGTACACCCAACGCTCAATGAATGTACTATCAACATATCTACCTACCTAGAAGGGGAACATAGACGTGGAAGCGAGCTGCAACTCATGCGCATAATGGATGTCTGCAGTTAATGCTCCGAACTTATACGGAGACGCGCCCATAGTTATTTTCATTGACGCTGTCATATCATTATATAGTATATAGAGCATTAAGTGCAGAAACCTGCCAGTCGATCTGACCTGAGGCGTTGTCTGTAACAGCCCAAACCCCGTTTGTTTGATCGAGCGCAAGCGCCATTATAAAGTGGGAATACATAGAACTAAGTCGGCTTCTTCCCCATCACAATCGATATTAGATCGTCAATCTACTGCTGTCATTCTTTTCATCTTGTTTTCGTTTCTGTATCCGCACTCTACTCTAAACTAAACTTGAGGGGATTCTACTCTCGAGATCTTGAGTTTGATACACTACCCCTGTCATTGCAGTCAAGCCACCCTAGAGCCCTAGGATTTTACAGGCAATTGTCAAAAGAATGCAGACAATTCTTACACTCTTCGGCGCGATTATCTCGTACGCCGTGTATGAGTATGTGTCTGGCCTCTGGACGAATATTAAAGCGGCAAAGAGGAGTGGCTTGCCCTACATCATTGCTCGTAGGTACCCCTATCTTGACGGCATTGTTCAACGCTTACACGAATCCTAACAGCATGCTCCCCTATCTTCCTCCCATGGGCATTGACACATAAAGCATTGATTCCAATAATTAAGCTGTTCCCTGAACCACTATGGGAAGAATGGCTAGAGTATGTATAGCCATTCTCAGATTGAGCCCATTGCTGACCTTGGGGGCACTAGAGTTTTGACGCCTGGTTTCTCGTATCGTACGCGCCATGACGCCTTTGCGCGCCATGGAGATGTCTTCATCGTTGTTTCTCCGAAAATGCTGTTCATGATGGCCTGCAATGCCGAGGCCATTCGCCAAATCACTTCCAGGAGAGAGCACTTCCCTAAATACGTGGAAACTTACGAGATCTTGAGACTGTTTGGCAACAATGTTCTGACCTCAGAGGGTGCGATCTGGCGGAACCACAGAAAGGTGACTTCGGCATCGTTCAACGAAAGGAATGCTGCCCTTGTCTTCAAAGAAGCCATTCACCAGGCGCAGGGGTTGGCCAGTACTTGGATGGCGTCAAGTGTTGAAGACAGTGGTGCTATCAACACACTCGATCAGGACACGATGAGGCTAGCTCTGAACATTATTGCTTATGTTGGATTCGGTCTTAAATTGCTGTGGCCTGGGGAGTCTTTGCCAGCAAAATCAAATCCCAAGATGGCTAAGTATGCCTCGCCCGAGGCCACTGCAGGCCATAAGATGAGCTTTGTGGTTGCAATCGCAACTGCCCTGGAGTATATTCTGCTGGTGCTGCTCGTCCCTAGATGGTTATTGAGTAAGTTTGAGCTGGAAGGAGAACGATGAATTATCAGGCTAACAACGCTGCAGGAATGATACCACTCAAAAAGACTCAACTTGCGGCAGAGTCCCATGGGGAGTTCAGCAAGTACATGCATGAGTTAATGGATGAGAAGATCGAAGAAGCTCGAAAGGGTGAGCATGTCGATGGTATGGACCTAATGGGTCAATTGGTCAGATCCAGTTACGAGACTCGAACAGGCCCCAACCAGCAGAGCATGCAGTCCAAGAAGGGCGCGTTATCACGGGATGAGATCCAGGGAAATGCCTTTATCATGCTCGTTGCTGGGCATGAGACCACGGCTGGGGCGTTGCATTTTATCCTGCTAGAGCTGGCAAATAACCCAATGTCGCAGAGAAGACTGCAAAAGGATATCGACGAGATCTTTGGAGACGAGGACCCAAGCTCGTGGGACTATGACACCTTGATTAACCCGATGATGGCCAGTATGCTGGGGGCTTGTATGAACGAGACCCTCAGGATGACGCCCGCAGTCGTGGAGATACCAAAGAAAGTGCCTCGGGATCAAGAGCAGGTTATCACCATCGACGGCAACAGCCATATCATTCCCGGGAGCACAATCGTTTCCTTGGTAGCTGTCTCGGTGCACCGCAATCCACGATACTGGCCTGGGAAACCGAGCCAGATCCACGATGGCAAGGACGACATCAACGACTGGGTACCCGAGAGATGGTATCGAACCGATCAAGATACAGGGAAGTCGACAGAGTCGGAAGACAGTACTCATGATAATGACGATTTCGGGGGCTTCAAGGGCCCTGATACAAGCTCGCAGCTCTTTCGACCAGAGCGAGGCTCATATATCCCTTTCAGCGATGGACCTAGGTCATGTCTGGGCCGCCGGATTGCTCAAGTGGAAATCATTGCCGCACTTGCCGTCATCTTTCGAGACTACAGCATTGAACTCGCGGTAGATGAATGGGCAAGCGATGAGGAGATTGAGAGGATGGATGAAGAAGGAAGACGTGACGTATATGCCAAAGCTCAATCTGTAAGCCGAGCCAAGATTTTGAGCGCAACCTCGTTGTTGACCCTCAAGATGAACGACGATAATGTGCCAGTAAGGATGGTTAGGAGGGGAAAAGAGAGGTTTGTAAGTTGGGTATAGGTATGCCGCATTGGATGCTACCTTTTACTACTACCTTTTATTAGTAATTTATCTAACACTTGCATAACGCGTCTTCTATCATCTACACGTACATTACATAAGTTTATGAGTTGTATATTAAAGATTCACTACCTGTTGATTCCTACAGTTTACCCTTATTCAGTATAGTCATCAATGTATCTTATAAGACTTTGTCCCTAGAAAAAAACCAAGTTACGGATACCTAGGTGGGCATGATTAAAAGGTAGCATCGGCGCTTAAAACAATAATAAAGTATTTGCGTGTCGCGTTGTGCAGTGTAAACGCGGGTGTTTATACTTGTCTCCTAATAGGTACCTTTGTAGCTCCAAACGTTGTTCTTCAGGCTGTGGATGAGAGCAGGTGGGGTAAGGCAAGGTCATGTCATGCAGTTCCATATCATTATCTGCAGTGAATCAGTAGTGATTAAGCTCCAGGTTCATGCATATTGATTGGTGCAGGGTCACGGTCATTCCCCTAAAGTGATCTGCGGGGGAGCATTACATCGAAGGAACCGAAGGCGCGGGAGAAAAAAATGTAAACAAGGGAAGGGAAGAGACGAGCGAGACCCGCTACTAAGTTAAGTTTAGTACCTAGGTTCCTTCAGCACTCCCGTCATCCCGTCATCACCCTTCCAACTGGAACCCCCCCAAACACACCACATCCGAGTTACTCTTCCCATCATCATCTTCAGCTTCATTTTGCGCATTTTCTCTTATCCAACTGCAACGCGTACGTTTACATATTTTGCGCCAAGACATTCGTTTTGGAATACTTAAACCCCTACACTCTACGCGACAAACGCATACCTTGTTACTCAACATGTCCACCCATAGATACAACTCATGGTTGAAGACCAAGAAGAAGGGTGAACTAGAGACCCTTGCAGAGTCTGTCGGTCTACTTGAGTGAGTCAAGCCGTCATCCGTCAACCTGTATACACCATATGCGCGCGCAACAATCGTCGGCAACAATCAACTCGTCGCATTGTTTCCTTGTCCCTATTGTTTGCGCCTGCGTGTGTCCAAGCGCAGCGCGACGCGCGCCCACTTTAGCATCATCACGACCCCTCCATGCGCTCAACCGCCTGTGCCAGTCGCGCTGACATGATTTGATGCAGATTCGACGGTTTCAAGAAGGACGACCTCGGCGTAGCTCTTGACAACTACCTTACCGAGAACTCGTCGCGTTTTCTCGCCAACCCAGACCTCGCTGGCTACTTCAACAGTCGCTCCAAGGCTCAAGGATCACCGGTCAAGAAGGAAATCTTCCGTGAGGATGGCCTGAAGGTAGTACGGCGACGGCCCTCCAAGGCCGTGGAAGAGGAATCGCTTGAGTGAGTCGCCCATTATCAATAGTCACGCCAGCACCTCTTGTACTCGTGAGAGTCAAGGCGCGCCGAGGTGGTCTTGCGCGCTGTCATTGGAGTTTTTCAGCTAACAATCCTATCGTCCAAGCGACAGGAGCGACGATGCTTCTTCTCCCATAGCTACATCTACCGCGCTCGTTGAAACTCCTGGTCGTGCTTTGGCTCAAGTCGCGTCGAGCATTGCGCTACCTGCAACCCCCGCTGACGTAGCTCTGGCTGTTGATCGCTCGACCAGCATCGTGCGCCAACGCGTCTCGTCAATGTACGAGGATAGTGGCATCACTGAAGTTAGCCATGCGACGCGCGACACGCTTAGTACCGTCACAAGCATCCTCTTCTGTGTCGCAGGCTGGGAACTATGGAATGTCCGTCGCGAAATTCTGAGCAATGTTTACGCCTTCACGATTCCCGCCATCGGCGCTCTTGGCACACCCGACTACCCTGTCTACGTTCCTGACATGTTCCTGCTTCTCAGCTCCAGCTTCTGGTCGCCTGCCTTGACATGGCTTCTGACCAGCGTTGTCATCCCGTCATTTGCTGGCTACTTTTTCAATCTCAGCGCCACGAGCCCTCCCGCCTCGCGTGGTCGCCCTCGTCCAAACCATGCCGACTATGTCGTGGACCCTCTGACTTTCAGTATTGTCAAGGCCCTTATCTCATTCGTTGTTTACGGTCAGAACGTTAACTTTGGTGGCCTTCTCAATGACCTTTCCATTGAGCGTCTCGACAGGGCCGTTTATGGTGGCTACAAAGGCATCTTGACCGGAACTGCCATCACTGGCTTAGTCAGCATTTACGATGCCGTTCTGAGGAAGTGAGATGCTATAGATGGGAGCTGGCCGATCATGTGTTATACATGCTTATCAAGCTTCTACCTCTCGGTATACTTTCTAAGATAACGTCGCAGTGATGGGGAGTGAGAACCTCGAAGCGTCACGTTATTATTGGCGATCTTGGACCGACTCGCCCGGCCCTTGAGCCAAACTCACATTTTCGCATCGTTTGGGCGTGACGGCGTTGTAGGTTTTGAGTGTTGACGGCGTCAGAGGCGTTTGATACCTGGGGAATGGATTTTTATCTCTCATGCTTCGCCTACTGTGCCTGGTTTCTGTGCCTGGCGACTTTTACACCATTTGGGCATCCGTGACGCCCCTTTAGTTCCGTCTGATCAGCATAACTCATGACTGGATAGGATGATGGGATAGGATTAAAGGTAGTTGATCATGGCGCGGTATGATTCTACACGGGGCTCATATCAAATATTATATATCGTTGATCCAGGGATTAGTTTTTTCCTTTTTGAGTTATATATTCTGTTATTCCGAATTGCTACAATTGATGTAGGATGAGAAACTTGGCCTCAAGAACTGACATGATAGGATGGATGAAAGCTAGGCGAAAGGGTTTCTCGACCGAATCAACCACGAAGTTGAAGCATTTCTTTAGTGATGGCCAGTAGTAACATGCTTATTGACTCGTAGTATGCACACTCTGGCTAGGTGCTTAGGTACAAATTCGCCTGTGACATGAGGAGACTCACTCCAATCAAAGGCAACTCTGTCTTGTAACTCTGTGCAATTATATTGTGCTATATGGGGAAGTACTTTCGTGGCTTCATGCGGGATATCTGGCAGCAAATACTATGCACTCCTCCAACTGTTCGCAACTGTCAATGTTTATCCTGTTTCCGAGATAAGACTTTGTCCGACCGCATGGCTACTCTATAGGCAATCCTAATTTGACGAGAATTGTTGCCAGTTTGGCTGAAGCAACTCTAACCTCACAAGGAGAGCAGTATTTATTCTAACAGGCATCACAAAGGGCACTGGTACAAACATGACTCGGAACCGGCTTCGAAATTGGTTTCAAACCCAAGATGAAATCTCACTCCAAACTGCCGCCTCTAATACTAGATCGAATCTATACAAGTCGCACCATGTTCACATGTGTCTTCCCAAAATCCCCCCAGTCCAAAACGCCCCGTAGCATGGGCGGAGAACCCTTCCGCGCCTGGTCCTGGATGCCTCGTACCCAGAAACAAGATGCTACACTGATTGATAAAACGAGAACAGAGAATAAACAGACGAGTTAAAACAGAGGTTTTTTGTTTTGAATAATGCAGACAACCTTGTATGATTCCCAGTTGGAGATGAGAGGAATTGATTAGGACGACGTTGTGGAAACCCTTGGCTGGAGAGAATACCCAAACGGTGGAAGAGAAATAATAGGTAAGGTTCAAATAATAAAGTGTCTAGGTAGGTCTAGGACAAGTTCGCTAGGTCCGTAAACGGAATGCAAGCCGGGCGAAGGAAGTAACTGGTAAAAATAGATGCATAGAATTCGCGTCATCACCCTTCTCATCGTAGTTCTGGGAATCGGATGTCTTGCCATTCAATAATAGTCGTGGGTATATTTGTACAAATGCTCCTGCAAATGCATATGTGCGTGGTGATGTCTGTCGTGTGCGCTGGTCGAGGATGGACAAATAGCGTCGCCTTGCTCATGACGGCGACAGGGTTGAAGGAATGTTTCTGCGTCCCAGTCTAAGGCTTCTCTGAAGGATGCTCAAACTTGATGGGATGCACCAGCATACCACGCAGACATAGCCGGCCGCTGCTGGTGTCCTTCATCTCTTCCGTCTTGCCACCTCGCTCATGTCCCTCGTTCGCACGGCCACCATGCTTGCCACGACCGTCAAGCTGGGCATAGCCCAACCACCTGCGCCACAAAAGACCGGCAAACTCGCTGTTAAAGTACCAACTGGTGCCCTTGTGATTGTGTTCGTTGAGCTGGTCGAAGGGACTGCCAGGGCCAGATGTTGAGTGGTCACGGCCAGCGTTGAAAGCAGCATCAATTTCGCTAAAAGGATACCAGGCACGGTCGAGGAAGATGGGATGCGGGGCGTACACTCCCTTCATACCATGATGAAAAGCAACGGTAGGCGGGAACATCTCCGAGAACATGGTGTGGTGGTATCGCCAGACTTCCTCGTGCATTGACATCAGCAGACGACGGCTAAGACGAGATGCTGTGATGATGGCGCATCGTCGAGGAGGAGGAGCTTTGTAGCCTGTAGCATCGTCTGAGAAAACCCATCCTGATTGCTCGGTATCGAACAGTGGGTTGAGGGTGATGATATCGGCCTCTTCGCCAACACCACACTTGGAACGATCGGGGGAATCAGAACTGCACGAGGGAGGCATCATAGATTGACCCCATTCGTCGTGTCGTAGCTGCTCCTTGCCCTCAAAGGACAGGGGACCAAAGATGGGAGCGCGACCAGAAGCCAGGGTGTCATGTTGAACAGTCTGAGAAAAGTTCTCCCATGTTCCGTGGTAAGGGGGGATGTAGTAGCGAGCGCTGCGCTCCCAGAGAAGGGTTCGAGGCTGCTCCTTCGCCCACTTGCCAAGGCGGTCAAAGAACTCGTAGTAACTGCCGAGGTATCTCATATCCATCTCCCAGTTCCAGTAGTGCTCATATTCGGGGTGCTGCATGGCGAAAACCTGGAGAGGGAAATGGGCGCTTCGGTAGATGCCGTGAATGTCAGCGCCACTGGGGTTCTCGATCGTCTCCCCGAACCGGCCGGGATACATCAATCTCATTTGGGGCTCGCTCCAAAGCGAAACCAGACCTCGAAACTCGGCGGGAACGTTGTCGTTGATGATACGCTGCACAGTCCACTTGTCTGACCAAATGGGCTCGTCGATGTTTCGCACTTGCATCAGGAAATGAACTTGGTATTCACCACCCGATCGTAACGAAAGCTCACTAATAAGGGCTCGGAAGTTCAGGACAGCAAGCTCAGTCCACTTAAAGCCAGTGTAAGTACGGACGACGACGGCGATACGTCCCTTCTTGCTGCTAGTCTCCGAGAGCTCGCCAGTGTCGGCGTTGACCTGCTTGAAGCGGTGCTTGTTGGCCTTGTAGCAATCTTCCTGTGCGTCGGCCCAGTTCACATCGATATAGTTGATTTTGCCGGTTTCTGCCCACACGGCCTCATTGTGAGCGGCTTCAGTATCCAGACCAGTATCCAAACCACCTTGGGCTCTGCTATAGCCCAGGCCGTAAGGTCCGTAACGACTGAAACGGTCGAAGCAGATGTCATCCCTAATACCGAGAAGCTTGTAGGAGCCGATCGCGGGGTCAGGCATATGCTGGGGTACACCGTTGTAAGCATACAGATCTGGGGCGGGGACGGTCTTCTTGGCATCGAGGTAGCAAGTCTTGACGTCGCTGTCATGATCGTATGGGATGTACTTCTGAGGCTTAGGTACGTGGTCGCTCATGGCAGGAGAAGGCAAAGGCGCCTTGTCAGTAATGTTGGGATACTCAGGAATCAAGTTGGCCTTGCTAACGATTGTTCGGAGACCGTGGAAGTAACCATCAAGGCTGGAGGTGAGGTTAGTAATGCAGGGGAAACCGGAGTGTGTTAACGTACTGAGGGAATCTCAACCAGGGCATCTTCTCAAGCTGCGCAGCAACTTCCTTCTTTTCATCGGCAGTAACGTACTCGCTCTCAGGCACGGTCTCGAGCTTTCCATCACCATCCATATCACCAGTAAGCATGACGACAGTCTCGCCTTGTGTGTTCACAACAGTAGCTGTCGCAATGGGTTGTTGCGTCTTGGTACCACTCATCTTTCCGACACTGTAGCCGGAACTCCTTGATTTTACAAAAATCAAAGTGATAAGGAAGGCCACACCAAGAAGCCAGGTGAAAACTCGTCGAGCATGGCATGGCCCCAGGAGTGACCGCATCCTAAGTCTAGGCTTTTTGGTCTTTTCAGAGATGATGGAGTAGGGGAGAAGAGGATCAATTTTCCTGCCCGAGGGGCCTCGCGAATTATTGTTATTGTTGCGGGCGGCCATGGTGACTGAATGGCGCCGCTGCATACTAGGCTGAAGAGTCTGGCACGCTTAGGCCGAGGGCTGATCGAGTCGCGGGGTTTTGTGCGGCGGATACGTGTAATGTATGGATGTAGGCGAGCAGGTGGTTACGAAAATTATCTTAGATACGGAGCGAAAGTTGAGTGGAGCCGGCCGACATCGAAGGGTTCGTTGAGCAAGTTGCAGGTACAGGCGGATCTGACCGGAGAATCAATTGAAAGTAACGACTGGCAGTCGTCGAGATATCCTGCAAGGGAGGTCGACGAAAGGTGCTGTCCGATTAGGAGCGTAAATTAGGCGGCCGACGATACTACCTCGTTATGAGACGGAGGCAATTAGATGAAAAAGGAGGCGAGGCGGCGGAATAGCACAATCGCACGGCGCGACACGCAAAGGCTTGAAGCAACACGGGGAAGACCGGCGCTTGCCGAGTTTGCGATAAGAAGCGAAACAGAGGGCGTCGTCAAGGAAAGCGATGAACAGACCGAGCGAAGAGCGAAAGGCGTTGACGAGGGGAAAGAGAAAGGAGGGGGGAAATAAGAGAAAAGAAGTTGAATCAAGAAGAGATAGGAGGGAGAAAAAAAAGCGAAGACAGACCTAACCGGACCAGGAGAGGAGAGGCAGCGCAGGGATTGGATTATGGACACGGGAGGGACAAGGGGTTGCTATCCTCGGGCCAGGACCTTGCAGACTTGGAGAGGCCAGAGGGCGATAGGGGGACAAGGGAGGAAAGAACAGTGCAGCAGAGGACAAATGTACTTAGGGGAAAGGGCCCGCTACGGAGTCCGCTAAGCAGCCAGGAGGGAGCGGAAGGGGTACAATTATGGAACTTGTTGAGGTACCCGTACAGTGACTGTAAGTAGAGGTAGATTCCATGGCTGGGATCTGCTCTGTACAGTTAGTAGCTGGCCCGACAGTTCAGAGAGGATATTCATCCAATAAACCAACAAGATTTCAGGAAGAAGTTGTACTGTGTTATTCTAGAGGTTCAACAATCTTGATACTGTTCTCTTGCTTCGTTTTCTACTCTCTACAGTTTAGTACCCAAAGTACCTATAGTAGGCAATTTAGGTCCCGTCTGCATCTGGTGGCGGCTTATCACCTAGACAGTCAGTACAGTACATCCATACTACTCAGTAACCTCACCGTTCCAATGCCACGGAGAGCCCGGGACCTGAGGCTGGATAGCACCTGATTATTTAAAGCATCCAACCCGACTGCACAGCACGGAGCAGAGTGTGTTACAGTAGCCGATATCTTTAGATCTAGGTAGACCAGTCAGTGGCTGTGTTGCTCTGCAAGGTACGGATACCAGAGGTATCATGCGCAGTACAGCACGAGTCTTGTGGCAGAACCCGCTGATGATGGATCTGATCTTCTTAGGGAGGTGGTCACCGACACCTGGTCTACCTGTATCAAGTTTTCATTTTTGGTGCAAGGTGTCCTTCATCTGCTGTCCGAGACCAAGCCAAAGCATGCAGGGAAGAAGAGCTTGTGCATCCAAAGCCAAGTCTTTCGCTGACAAGGGTCTCTCTGCCTCTGCTCTGCTCTGGACTCTGGCAGTCAGGCATTTGGAGAACATCAAAGAATCCATACTGGAACAGGGACCCGTTCAAGCTTTAGAAAATGGGTCCCGGGTCTTCCTAATCGAGTAAAAAGCAGTTTTTTTTTAGCACCACCCTCGCCATCTCTTTTGCACCAGACATTGCCGAGCGAACTCAACGACTGGCCTTTCCTTCCTCAATTCCCCGGGGTAGGATTGGAAGGTGGAGGTACTATCTAGGGGAGGAAAAAGACTATGTACATAGTGAATTTCCAATCAGAAGCGCCATTCGCATCTAACATCCAACCAACGTTCAAACGTGAGAAGCCATCGGAGCTTTCCTCGATTTTAATTGGTTACGGCTTCGAACCTGACTGAGTACCCGCTGATCTGACATCTCAATCAGCCCGCTGCAGCTCCAAGGACAGTCTGTAGCTGCCCGTCAATAACTAGCCAGGGCTCTGAGCAATACTATCACTACTACTACTACTGCCGTGTTGCTTTTGGCCTTTCCAATCAGCTACTGTACCACGATGCAAACAATACTTCACCAACCGTTACCGTCCGGTAGGTTTGACGACAAGAACCGCCTTCCCGATACTGTACTGTATGTACTATGTACAGTACGTACGTGCTAGCTAAGCCTTGACGCAAGCCTTGCCTCCCCTGTCGTTGCGCCATAATCCGGTAAGCAGTTTTGTCGCTCATACCCCAATCAAACGGCCAGAAAGCGCACTGGGGCCTCCGCGCCGTGGGTCTACGAGCGAGGGCCAGTCCGCCCCTATTGTTAGAGAAGGGAGAGGCTTTGCTGGCCGTAGCTCAAGTTTGGCACGCTTCATGATGGAGCTCGAAGCTTCAAACATTACCATGCCTGCCCGTGGTTGCGCGTCCTGCAACTCCTGATCGGCAACTCCCATGGATCGAATCGCATGTCAATCGCCACGGCACCCAAAGACCAGAGCAGTACAATCCGGTTGCGGCTCCTTTCTGTAACAGGATCCCATAGTGTCGGATATGAAATTCGTAAGTGTTTTGTGGTTGCCGCCGTTTCTACAGATACCACAACCCGCTATCACCGGCGGTTGATGTTACTATGTGTTCGAACAATGATGGAAGCACATGGCTGGAACTTAATCGACTTGGAGCATGTGTGATTGGCAAATGAGCTTTCAAAGTGGTCCTCCTCTTTTATGCTTGTTCTCATCTCATCTCGTCTCGACGTTTCCAAGAAAGACGAGCTGCTAATCTATAGTTGGCTTGAAGATGACAAAATCATCAGCAAAAGGCATAGGGAATCAAGCGGCTGAAATAGTCATTCAAACTGGCATGTCATCTCGAAATCGTCTCCAGTCTCCAGAGTCGAGTCCGTCTATCTTGGCCAAGCGAAGCGAAAAAGCAAAGCAAAGCAAAGCAGACCCTGGTCTGCATCCGGCCACGCCCCCCTTCTGCTGGAGGACGAGGACGAGGTTGAGTGAAGGGTGAGGGTCCTCCCGCCACGCGTCCCCTTGATTCTACTCCAATTATCTTACTGATGGTTCATGGATGCAGGCAATGATGAAGGAGAATTGGTTGGAGATAGAGACCGATGCTTCATTCTGTAACCATGGCTGTAGAAGCTTTACACCCTGGTCCTACGTGATCCGATGCGAACGAGGCAGGATGCTGCATCATGAAGCCTGTCAACTTGTCATTCAGAATAGCGAGTGACATTGACCCCCACTGTCATCGGCCTTGCCTAGAGACCACAGTGAATCAAGCAATTGACTCCAGCTAGGTACTGTACTATGTTCGTTCAAGCCTAGCAATAGAACGTGGTAGTACAGTATATGCGGCGGCTCCATTCAATTTTGGCACTGCATCTGTCCTCATCCAAAGCTCTTGTTCTTGTTCTTATTCTTGTACTTGTAGACTTGACCGTTCTGTTTTGTGTTGAAGCTAAGCTTTCGGCCTCACATCGCGAAAGGGACACCAACCTCAACGCCACAGGTGGCACGGCACAGGAACACGAACAAGAACAAGAGACTGGATGTTGACAATAATAGACAACACCTCACCTCACCTCTTTTGCCTCTGCTCTTGGAACGGGGAGAAAGCCCAGGCCCATATTTAACGGCAGGATTGCCAAGGGCTAACTACTGGGTCGCCGACACGAACTTGGTCGTTTTAGTACAAGCAAGCCAAGTTAGCCAAGGAAGAAGGCGAGCCAATTCTGCAGCCAGCCCTGACAGCTCGGGGGATTTTTTATTTTCTCTCTGCTTCAAATGGCTGATATCTGAGTTGATTAAATCGCCCATCGGTCATTATATTTTGTCGAACTGATTGATCTCTGGCGACCGACTTTTTAGGAACAATCGTGACTCAGGCATGAACTAAGCATATCTAGGTAGGTATGCTATTGTTGGAGATATAGTTTATGCTCCACGGCAGGACCCTTTTATTGAGGATTGGATGGGTCCCTTTTGTTCGTGTTTCGACCGTGTATCCGTAGCGTAGCGTAGGACGCACATAATTACAGAAACACGCTGACAGCAGAACAAACATCCATGATGATGCCCTTGACCATGGATGATCTATTTGGGGGTACGGACACTGTAATCTACTGTACAGTAACGTATTATATAGTATCCATCTATAGTTGATTGCTGCCAATGTCATTGCAACCACCATGTTTCTTAAGAATACAGTACCTATCCGTATCCGTTGGGGAGGTGAGGCTTGGGTTAGGTACCAGACCAGTAATTAGAGTAGAGTCTGGTTTCTGTATCCCTCATGGGTCATAATTACTCATTTCCTTGATTCTTACTGCTATATGTTATGTACTGTACTCTCCCAATTGATACTAGGAGAGAGAACAGACTAAACTAATAATCTCGAGAGATGCGCGAGGTCATTTCAACGGGTGAAGCGGGTCTCGCGGCAACCCAATCAATTCAGGTCAATTGGATCCATTGAGTGCTTCTGAAATGCCTGAACCCCCCCCCCCCCCCCCCCCCC
>NW_022157835.1:0-93316 GCF_003316985.1 Fusarium coffeatum
TAGTAGTTGGGTCGGTGACGACCAGCGAATCCCCGCTGTTGTATGTTTTTGGCCTTTCCTTTTTATCCTCTATGAAATATTCCTTTTCGTAAAACAGTTCACTTTATCAGCAATTGATTCAGTGTCAAAGCATACAGTAAATTAATATAAACTCACACTCAGTCTCTAATGTAAATCCAGTTCTAGGGTTACAGGAACGTGCTGCTTGCACCCTATAGCTATCCTGCATCCCTGTATAGCATAGCAGTCTGACCTGTAGTCCTTGGGAAGCCAAAGTAAAGGCATTCCATTCAGAAGTATCCAGTCTTCTTCAACCTGTAATTTTCGTTGAGGTATGTCTTCTTCAACCCGATCATCCTGTAATGCCAAAAATGAAGATAAATTAAACCTTCCATGGTCGGTCTTGAGGGATAGTCCATCTTCAGAGAATTCCAGCCTTTCATAAGTCTTGCCGGTCATTATTGGATCTCTGCAGACCCCAGCAGATACGTTCCCAATGTAGAGCGCGCCACGGTGCGAAGCCGCTGCAAGAGTTCTGCCATCCGGTGAGAAACAAGCAACATTGATGGAACCCGCAACGTCTGGAACAAAACGTTTATGGTTGCCATTAACTGTGTGCCAGAACCTTACACTGCCATCTTTTGAAGCTGATGTCAATCTCCTGCCGTTCTGTGAGAACTTGATGGCATAGATCAAGCCTTTGTGCCCTCGAAGCTGTCGTGACGTCTCAGTCGCGTTGTCATAGACCTTGATTATGTTATCCTGAGTAGCTGACGCTATTTTAGAGCCGTCTGGCGATAATGTCACGGCGGTGACCAGACTGCGCGTTTCCTCGTTACGACCATAACACGTTTCTGGGGTTGTATCCCAAAGACGGACAGTCTTGTCAGTGGAGGCTGAAGCAAGCATATCGCCGTTGGGTGAGAATTTAATACTTGTGACTGTACCATGATGTCTTCCCAGTTCCTTGTGGGATGTGTATGTATCGTCCCAAATCCAGACTGCTTCATTGCATGCAGATGCCAAAGTACCTGTGCTAGGTGAGAAGGCGATCGCCGCGAAGGGTTGCCCATTTCCGTCGATCCTCCTCTGGAAAGTCCCTGTGCCGGTATCCCACAATAGGATCTGGGAGTTCTTGGAACACGACGCCAACACCTTGCTATCACGTGAAAAGGCAACTGCCACAACGAAAGCAGTGTGTCCTTCGAGTCGTTTGAAACGTTGCCCCTTCTCATCTGACAACCCAACAGTGTTATCATGTGATGACGACGCCAGTCTCATACCGTCAGGGGAAAACGCGACGGCAGTAACGTGTCTTTTATGCCTCTCAAGGACTTTCCAACACCTGCTACTTGCTCTATCCCATAGCCTAATTTTACTATCCCGTGACGCTGAAGCTATCGTAGTACCGTCTGGTGAGACAGTCACGGATGATACAGAAGCAGTATGTCCGGCAAGCGTTCCCTGCAGTTTGCCTTCTTCGGCGTCCCAGCTGTAGATATTGGAGTTGGCACAACTTGACACAACCGTTCTACCATCTGGAGAGAATCTCACATCTCTCACTGAACCGAAACGTCCACGCAAAGTATGGCGAACCGTGCCTGTCTGTATGTTCCAGATACGTATTGTCTTATCATGTGAACTGGAGGCAAGTGTATGGCCATCTGGCGAGAACGCAACACCTGTAATCACATCCTTATGGCCTTCCAGTATTTGCAGGGAAAGATCCCGATGTTCACACAACCCTTCAATAGATTTGATGAAAGGCAGCCTTTGGCTCCAGTGAGTCTTCTTTATTCGGCTGCTTTCCGGGCTGAAAGTCAGTGCGGATCCGTAAAGCTGTATCGGAGCTCGACTTATAATGCCCCCAAAACTGAGAATAAATCTGTTGGCGTCCTCAAGAAATAACACAAGATTAGATGCAGGTCTGTCAGGTGCCTAGAGCATGTCAGGATGTTTTGTTCCAGCATTGAACGTAGAGGTATACCTGTAGGGTCTGCAAAAGCCTTCGAATGGAAGGTACAGCTTCTGAGAACCACCCCATGGCAGCAAGAGCCTCTATCCAGTGGAGAAACTGGCATTCTAAATACTCCAGGACAGTTTTGTCGTCAACGAAGCCTTTCTGAAAGCCACTACTGCGACTTTCACAGAGGTGAGAGGCCCAGTACCGGCAGTAGTACCTTATCGAGGTCGAGCAATCTGAGGTAGACCTCAATGGTGGCTTTTGCTGTTCAGTAGAACGCTTTGACTCGTTGGGGCCATGCTTTGATGTCATCATTGCTTCGATACACCGCCGGCAAATGTCTGAATGGCCGTGACTTAGTCCACCTATTCCAAGCCTTGATTTGTAGACATTTGTGAGATACTCTCTTGCTGACTGATGTCTGATATGCACCATTTCTTCAGTTATACAAAGAAAGGACCCGCACTCTTTGACAACTGTTTCCACATCAATAGTCGACCGCAGCGAGCCAAGTGTGTAGACCTCGAAAGCGGACAAGGGACGATAAGCCAATAGGACAGAAATTAGAGTATTCTTGCAGTCCCGCACATCGACACTCAGTCTCCTCTCAATTCTAACCATAATATGTTCGTATAAATCATCCAGTTCTTGTGGTAAAGTCTTGATGTTATCAAGAGCGTAGGCTCCGTTAGTGTTGTTAGCATCAAGCTCTGCGAACACAATAGCAACCCACAAGAAAATTCCATTAGCACGTTGGTTGATCTCAGACGACACTCCTTCAATGACCTCGTCGTCATAGCCCTTCCTCCTATGGAGGGAGGCTATCTTGTAGTTGATATAAGCACTGACTGCTTCCTCCAAATTGTGAGCACCGAGTTCGATATCGGAGAATAGACCATCTAGTTCTCGGTGATCGGCAAGGTCGATTTCAGGACGGCCAGAGACCAACCATCTGATCTTTTGCGTTCTAGAAATCGAGGTCGAGATGAGATGGTAAAGTTCACGAAGCCCCGGGGTGCCAGTCTCACACTCGTCGAGAGCATCGATGATAAAATGAACAGGTAATAGTTCTGGGTCCTTTGTTATCTCTGAGAATACATCCTCTAGTGTTCGGAATGCTATTTTGTTGTCTTCAAAAAGTCTAGGGCCGACGGGATCATACTGCTTCCTTAGATGGCGTATGAGATGGGGTTGTTGCATAAGGAGCTCCCAAATGAGCGATCGTAGAACCATTGCCGCATTGTTAAGTTGTCTTTCTCCACCCTGACAAAAGAAGAAACACAAGCTATGCCCCGATACCTTGCATTGCGTGTTCAGTTCTTTGATAATGCCAATCAGAAGCATTGTTTTGCCAGTGCCTGCATGCCCATTGAACCAAAGTAACTGGTGCTGTTTGGGTGAAGATTCTTGATTCGTCCAATCAATGAATCTCAAAAATTCCCCTTCATGGAGGATCCACTGGTACGAGTCAAGAAGAAGTCCACCCTTTTGGACCTCGATCTCTCGCATGTGATCCTTTGGAATGACTACCACGAGCTGCTGGAGGCAACTCAAGTCCTCTTTGGTCATGAATGATATTCCATTAGTGACTTTCTTCTCAAGGGTTCTCTCGGATTTGTCTGAATCAATAATAAGTTACGATTCTTTTCTAAGCGAAGTTCTCGATATACACACTCTGCTTTCTCGCCATGTTCCTTGCGCAGTCACGCACAGCGAATCTCTGTACCTGATCGTCAAGATACGTTCGAGTCACCCTTTCTATCTCTCCTTTCTTCTTATGTTCTTGAAGGCCGATTTTCTGGAGCCCCTGCTCAACGTTGAAGCGATAATAACGCTTCCCATCGAAAGGTCCCCTCCACCGGGAAATGAAAGACGTCGCAGTCTTTTCGGTGTCTGTCACGATCTTGACAAGTGTTTCGGTCAGGAATTTGGGCATCCAATCCTCGATTGCTGCCATGTCGGGCTTCCCAGTACCAATAGAGATGAAACACTTAACCAAAGGCTGCAGGTTACCCGAGTCGGGGCACCATATATCCGATGCTTCTCGCTCTACTACGTTAACTGGGTTGTTCTCACCTAACGCCGCGTCAACAAATTGGTGGTCACCGATTTGGACCTGATCAAAAAAGCCAGTGGCCGCCGAGGTTGCCAGAGCGGCCTCGCAGATAGTAGCAGGGATGTTTGCCGCCCCATCAATCAGCTCATAGCTTCTAAGTCTAGTAATGTCGTACGGCTTCTTGGAAGCGGTACAGACAACACTAGACTCGTTAGTAATTGCCTTCGCAACGGTGATGGAGCGATCTTACACATGACAACCACGCTTTTCGCCGTCATGCAGGAGGGCCTGACGGCTTTCATTGTTGTTCTCAATGACGGTCTCAATCGCAGCCCTGAGCTTTCGCGAATCGAAGCGTGGCTGCATCGTTCCACCACCTTTGACTGGAAACCTATGAAGTCTTGCACCAAATACCTCCTCCATCAATTCGTTATAGGCCTCGATACAGTCGTCAACATCCATCTCGAGTCTCCCAAGCATTATTGCAATCAGTCTATTGGTATCAATATAGATCGTCTCTGCGTGTAGATGACACTCACCCACCTGTGCTCGTACCCCCAATGAGATCGAACACTTCACAGGGCTTAGCGTGACCTAGACCATTTTGCGTTCGTTCGTGGTTCACCCGTCTCATAATGTTTTGCAGGACATAGAGCGTCGAGAGTCCTCTCACCCCACCACCATCGAGCGACAAAAGACAGATACCAGTGGTATCAATTTCCTCTGGCTGTCCATCAGGCCCGAGTCTTAACGACTGAGACATGGTCTGCGATAGTATTGCGGGCCTTACTGTGTGTAGAGAGGGATGTATGATACAAAGGATGACATGGGAAAAGGTGACCTGTGCTGACTTCGTTGTTGTCCTCTCAGTATGTCTTTGCTACAGATTATATAGATTGTAAAGCATATGAGGTAGCCTGCGGGGATGTTGACAGAGGTTTCGGCTCGGTCAAGCGCACAGAGTGTGACTGCGTGGCACAATCCACAACTCCACACTGATGTGTGATAGACGCTGTGGGGTCAATGCCAGCGAAATTGGCTGACCACAGGAAAAGGCAAAGGATTCGCCGTCTGTTTACAAGTATCAAGAACAAAACCCGCTCTGTGTCAGCAACCGAACAGCTGTTCGATGTTGATTGGTACTCTTCAGTCATGTTACAACCAGCCACAGTCTTCAGCAGCAACCATCGTTACAGAAATAGACTCACTCCATCCATATAAGTCGACCTGCTTGTTGAATATTGAGCCCAATCTTATCAATCATATTACTGAGGATCATATCATGGCTGGATCAAGAAGTCTGTCGCTATCATCCGCATATCAGGCAGTCGCCAAGACGTCCATGTGTCATGCGGAGCCCTCCGTGGGTCTCAATTGGCTAAGCATATGAGGTCTTTCATCTAGACGCCTCTATGTGCAAGGATAAGACTGCGGTATGCAGATGGGCATTCCGAAAGGCGGCCCGAGCCCATCAGCCGCTTCTTCAACGGAAGATCTGCCTGTTGATCCAACCCTTGGCGCAGACCAGGAAACAGGGTAATGATGAGAGTTTATCAAGCATTCTAGACCAGATTGGTATTCCAAAATATCCAGTATTAAATGGACTTGTCACATGTCTTATGCATTGCATACCCTCTTCGCCTTACTGCGCAAGTCTTGGGATCCAACCGGCATTAAACAATACAAACGAAGAAACAAACTTACCCCATAAACGGCCATGGGTCTTTCTGATCTCTTCTGTTGGCGACGACTACGCGATATATCGCCAGACAGTGTTCGAGTGGTTGAAAGACATTCTCGGCAGCGTCCCTCGCATCGTCGCCAACGACGACAAACTTCACCACCCAATTCCTCACAGGGCACAGTCCAAGTTCGTGATACGCATGCTCATCCCTCCCATCAGCGGCGACTATCACGCCGCCAACAGAGAACTCGGCAGAGGAGACAGAGGGAAGGAAGTTGGAGGGAAAGGGATCCACAATCAGACTCAGATGCGTACCAAACAAGTCTCTCCACCTACAATGCAGACAGAGGTCAGCCAGGCACCCGCATACCAGCTGATAATGAGAGCGGGAGGGATTCGCAGTCAGGCTCAGACGTGTACCGGACAAATATCTCTATCAACATTGCAAACAGGAGTCGCCCTGCCTCCAGCGAGCCTGCTGATAATGAGAGGGAAATCTCTGATGCGCATCAATCGGGTTTTTCTGTCAACGATCTACACAGCAACCAGCAGGCCTTCAGCGAGCTAAGTGCTAGCGAAATGAGGAATGGTTCACAATTACACTCAGCAGAATTCCAAGACAATCTCTCACTCAGTCACTTGGGCAGCAGCCAGCAAGCGCCCAGCGACATTTCTCAGATCTTTCCCCTGGCACTATCAGCAGTTCCGATCCCAGAAGCCGACGAGGAGGTCACGATCGATATCGCCGATATACCTATTCCAACACCTCCCCCATCAGAGTTTATCTCGCATCTCCACCAACACTCAGAGGACAGCACGTTCGATTTGATGCAACAGTACCTTTCTTACGAAGAGTCTCTGCGCAAAGTCTTTGCTAATCCCCCAACGGGCGGGAATAATATTGACGATTTTGCTAACCTTATTTCTATCTACGACAATCCACATATTCACAGCATAACAACCGATCGCGATGATGATGTACTGAACAGCCGTTATATCATGAAGCTCTAGCCGAATGCCATCATAAAACATGGTGATTTGGCTATTACACCAACTATAGAAGATTACCGTCAGCGCTTCGATGCTTTCACCTACGGTTAGTCTTCTCATGGCAACTTTGTTCCAGATATTGGTGACAGAAATACTCACATTCCCAGGGACCTTAGTTGGACTAGGTATTATATCCGCACCGGAGCACTCGAATTCTTATTTTGCTGACATGAGTCAATTCGAAGCCGAGTTAGACCACGTCGTGGTTGCGGGTTCTGCCACACTGCTGCCTTTACTACCCCGCCGAAAGGATATTGGCAAGATAAAGGAGGCACCAACAATAGAAAAGCCATGGGAGGCTTACTATAGGTAGGTTGCTCCATCCATTAGGATTCCTTTTTAAACGTTCACTTACTTGATATAGACACGTTGCGAAATCGAGTGACATTGACCTTTTCCTCTATGGTCTGGAGAGCGAAGACGATGCGATCAAGCTAATATACGAGATAGAGCGCCAGGTACGGGAACGACAAGGGCTCGCACAAGGAGCCGGTCTAACTTTACGGTCTGAAAATGCCATCACATTTATTGCACCTCGATGGCCGTATCGCCACATCCAGGTACGTACGCTCAACAGTTCTGGAGATAAACCTGTTTCTTAAGAACATCTTTCACCTTAGGTTATACTTCGACTATACAAATCGATTAGTGAGATGCTTACAGGATTCGACGTTGATTGTGCCTGCGTTGCCTTTGACGGCAAAAATGTATATTCGAACCCGCGAGGGGTCTGTTCAATTGCCACTCGTACCAACAGTATTGATCTCAGTCGTCGAAGCCCATGTATGTAATCTGCTCTACGTGGCTGACTCTCTCCTTCCTCTTTTTCTTCCTCTTCCTTTCCTTGTTGGTGCTAATTGAAGAAGCTTACGAGTATCGTTTATGGAAATACCGTCAACATAACTTCGATGTGTTCTGGAAACATCTCGATCGACCTCGACTCGATACTTATCTATTATCAACTACAGAACACGTTGGTGACCTTCAAGGGCTAGCGCGTCTACTATGGTCGGAGTACAATGTCAAGGGTCGATTCACCGTGTATCGTATCGCCCGACACCGGTACCTACGGACCCTGATGCGAATCAATGATGTCAATGTGAATCCATCATCACCGAGCGCCTACGCGGCCTACGATGTTCCATATGGGGAGCGTTATGATGCAGAAGAGTAAGTCAAGCTCTATCATGCGCACCTCTGATGAATACCTCCGAAGCTAACTGGCAATATCAAGAATTCGAAAATTCATCCTTAGTTCCTTTCCCAACGCGTTTTTCGGAACTGTTCGAGAGGCCGTACCTCTAGACGAGGAAGCCAATGAAGAAGATTCAAGGAGTGGCAGAGTACGCTTCCTGGTGCATGATCCAGGACGCCAGATGATTGGGAGTCATAACCCAATAGTGACTGAAGATGATTGGTAAGTAGTTGTATTGATTTGGTTCCTATGGTACTTTTTCACTGATACCTATTTATAGGACTGAAGATGCATATATATAGACATACTTCCACTTTCTAGATACATTACGATATTCAACACCGTCACTCTTGTCTTTGGACGGGCCAGAAAGCACTAGCATGCATAGTATCTTCTTACTAGCCTCTACTCATCTTGAGGATATTTCGTACCACCCTGTCGTCGAATCTCATCCATGATCTCCATGACATGGATAGTCTCAGACCAGGGCATGATAGAGCTCTCTTTCTTACCAGCCTGTAAATCCAACGCCGTGTTGTCTGCTTCGAACTGGAAGCCCTGTCGAGGCTTCAGGCTCCACTCATACCGCTTGCCTTCAGGTTTAGCACCCTCAGACCAGCGAGGGTAAACGATAAAGGCGGTCGGATGAGACGGCGCGTTTCCTTCCAATTCGATGAAACCATCAGTGCCCTCAATACTTCCAAAGATATGCGAACCACCGCGTGCAGAGCTTCCCGTCGAGGTGATAACACCCTGTCGTCCACTGCTGGGGTAATGCAAGATAGCGCTGGTGCCAACTTCGACCTTGCCATTGAACGACTGCGTCGCCATGATCTTAGGCTTTTCGCTACCGATATCGCTCTGTGCTGCAGCCTTGGCTCCACCAGCGGCAGGGGTTGAGGGGTCCAGGGTCGTGATGGCCCAAGTGAGTGAGTAGATACCGATGTCAAGCAGGGTACCAGCGCCTAGTTCGATGTTCTTAAGTCGCGAAGTTTCGGGAAGAGCATCCAAGTCCCAGTGCGCGTGGAAGTCGCAGTTGGTGCGTGTAACCTCGCCAATGACCTTGTCTTCGTACAATTGCTTTCTGATCTCAGCGATCATAGGTCGGTGTCGCAGCCACATGGCCTCAGCAACATAGACGCCCTTCGCCTTTGCAGCCTTAAAAACCTCACGGGCCTCTTTGGCGTTGATCGTAAAAGCCTTCTCGCAGAGAACGTTCTTTCCGGCATTGATAGCCGCCATGCAGTCGCGGTAGTGAAGGCCGTGAGGGCTGCCGATGTAGATGCAGTCGATCTCGGGGTCATTGTAAAGTTCTTCGTAAGTACCGTACAAGACAGGCTTCTTCTCGACGTTGGTCATGAATTTGTCGACAAAGTCTTGGCCCTTCTTCACAGACGATGCGCCAATGGCATGAATGATGTGGTTGGCTTTCGCATCGTCCCTGGGAGAGACGAGGTCTGAGACGAACCAGGAGGAGATGAGACCAGCGGCTGTGTATCTGATGTCAGGGTGACAGTGCATGGGTTGGTGAATTGGGACTTACTCAAGATGCCCCAGCGGCAGGTTGGAATCTCCTGGTTTGCCATTTTTACTAATTTTCTTCTTTCGATTGAGTGAATAGTTGTCTGTCGAAAGATCCTTTTAGTCTGATGGATAATTGACTTTCCAGTATTGCGGGGTAAAATGGACCTCCATTCATTACGTCAGTGTTTAGGCAAGACTCTGATGCTATATTTAGAATCAGTTCACCGGCTAATTACAGATCGATCACTACTTTAAGATAACTATAATTATTAATTTTACTGAAAAGGTTTTCTTTTATTGTAAAGACATAGTAACTTTCTTTAGCTAGTAAATTGTAGACTGGTTGTTGTACGGGGTCTCGTGTGTTTGCACTTAACTTCATGTACAACTCCACCTGGCTTAATAGACAGATAAGCTATAACTGCCCGTTGCACAATCTCTGACACTGCATGCTTAAGTAACAGCACCTATAGATAAACGCTCTTAAATCTAATCGCATTGTCCTTCGGGGGAAAAGAGCAGTTTGGGGGCGCTGTAACAGATAACATTCTTAGGAGCCAATAATGTGGTAGTTAGGGACTTCAGCTGACCCCGGTGATATCAATAGTCTGTGTAACAGCAATGTCCACTGGATGGCCTCAAAGGTACCAAGGTTAGCCGGGCGAGATTAGTCCCCCTAGTAAGGCTTTTTGAGATGCACATTCTGTAATCCGCACACATTAGTGTATCAGTAAGGCGGATCTCAGCCACAAGGCTGTAGTACTTGAACCAAGCCCCCGCTTTCTGCAAATCCATCTCCTGTCTCTAGATATCGCGTTCTATCCTCCAATCTACTGAATATTGGCTACCAGTCTTCGTCACAATGGAGCCTGCTACGAAGCCTGAGAAGCGAGGTCTAATGGCTATATCAGAGCGATCAGATTCCTCTGAGGCTGAGAACAAAGTTACAGCAGGAACCGCTCAATCACTGAGGCAGTCAGCACCCTCTTTGCTGAGAAGGGTCGGTGCGCCGATAGCTCTTCTTCTTGTACCTACCCTTTACATAGGTATGTAATCTTACAACAGTATTGTATGCATTCTCACGCTCGACTAGTCCTCGTCTCAATGGTTTTCTACTTTCACAACAAGGAACAAAGCTCTTTCGGCGATACAGTAATTGAAATCCTTCAAATTGCCTCTACACTGTGGCCTGTTACATTCGCCGCTGTGCTAGGGCCATTTCTTAAGACTGTCGCACTACTGAAAGCTGAGAGGGGCACGACATTAACTTCTCTCGAATTTCTCCTTACCAGTCAGACAACAGCTGCCGCATTAGTAAACCTTCTAACACTCAGAAGAATCAAAGAAGTGACCGCTGTTGTCGTTGCTGCAGTCTGGCTATTGGGCCCCCTAGGAGGTCAAGCAGCCCTTCGCTCCATCCACATACAGCACAACATCAACACTACACAGACACCAGCCCTTCACTATCTTGGTAATAACCAGAGTGAAATCGAGGCATATTATAGTCATGGAGCTTATGTACACTACGGCGCATCGATAAGGTCAAACTTCATTGCTGGAATGCGGGGTATCTACTCTGCCCCATTCTCCAGTCCTGATATTCTAGTCTTACATGCCAATACCAGCAGTCCCAACTTTGACAATGTCATCAAGGAACTTGGGGGTACAGCCCAGGCACCTCGCCTTGGGTACCGAGACTTGTGGCGCAATGTACGTGTGCCTTTCCTTGAGCCTTTACCTGGATATGACGACGAGAATCCTACATCATGGGTCACAGTCCCATTGGACGAGATTGTGCCTTATGTATCTCTCATAGGGCTTCCAATTCGAACCCCATTTCTCAATGGAGCTGGCAACTTAACCATGACAGTTCGATTCCACTATCAAAGACTCAACTGCGGTGAAGACCTAGACGGTGCCAGCTGGGTCAAAAACGGTTCCACGTCCCTGTTTTCCATAACACAACCTCCCCCGTCCGATTAGCTTTGCAGTCTTACGAAACCATCTTTTCAGGTTTCGAAAGTAACAAAGGCAACCAGAACAAAAGTGTCAGGGGCTACCCGAACATCTGGTTTGACATTGCAAATACATCTGCAGCACGTCAACAACTGAAAACGAGAGGTGTCCAGCTTGAGGCGCATTCTAATCTTCAGCTTGTTCTAGGGGGCGAGTGTGTATTTTGTGCTGTAAGCCCTTGCAAGGAGATTACGAGATTGAGGCTTTGCGATATTAGTATCTCATATACCGAGATGGCAATAGGATGCACCAGAGTAACTCCTGATGCCGACCTTATATGTCGAGCCGTCCGCATACGGCGAGCGCCTTTTCACCCCAACCAGGGAAACTTAACGGCCCTGTCTTCTTTGCGTATGGCCCAGAGTGTTTTGTTCGATATCCCATTCACCGGCGCAACTGAACACGGAGGTCAAAAGGGGCCAAGCACCCTGGCATATTATCTAAGAGACCCAACGAGCACACTGAGCCGCCAGGGTAATAGGCCTTGGAACACAACACTCGACCGTGACATTCAGGGCTGCTACACCCATACATCTGCACGACTTCTAGAAAGACGGCTTGCCACGGTTTTGAATACCTTTGTTGTGGCATCCTATAACCTGACTGCTCTGACCGGTGGCGATGGAGTCATTATAGAAGATGTTGAGTTTCCTTGGAAGAGCAGTACAGCGACCTGGACTCAGTTTGCGAAACGCACCTACGCGGTCGATTGGTTGTGGCTTAGCGTTACAGTTATCTCCACGGCGGCGTTGGTTATCTGTGCAGTTGCCAACGTGATCATTCGATGGCGAATTCGGGCACCAGATTTCCTCACTGGTGTACCTGGCTTGACGAGGGATACTCCGTTCGTTAATATCTCGAATCAGGCTGGAAGTGGTTTTAGTGGTGAGGATCGTTTGAAGGTTTTTGGGGATGTTCAGGTTTAGATTCGCGACGTGTACCCCGATCAAGACGTTGGAAGAATTGCTTTGACAACTGATCTAACTCAACAAACGCTGAAGCTGGATCGATACTATGAGTAGACACGGTTTACCCACCAGCTCTAGCTATTTAATGACGTTGATTAAGTCACTCTATTACGTTATTTACATAAGCTATTTCAACCCCGATTTATCGTTATCGATAAGACGGCTACCCTATAACGGTTTTATTCCAACGCGTAACTGGAACTGCCGAAGCACCTACACCAGGTGATAGTAAGCAAATGGAGGTTCAGACTCTGACTTATTAATTGTCATTGTATTATCCAGGTGCGGGTACTTCAAGACTTTAGACTTAGCCGGGCGTTGTTCGTGACAGTAAATGTTTCCCTTGCGCTGTTTACCGTTTATGGACGGCAGAAAGAAACAGGCACACAGTGGTAGATCATTTTCTGTGAGATAAAAACTCGCATTGTGGTAAACTAGAGTTCACACGTCACATGCCTCTGATGTAAATGTTCTGTTCTCGACGAATATTCACAAGGAAAACCCGCCATTACAGAGTTGGTCCCCGCATCAGGAGCCAGTGGATGATTGGTTATCCGACGCGTATAACCCCTGCATTAGTGGTAGTTGTAGGGCGCGGTTTTTCGTGACAGGACAAACTAAAGTCTTCTAGCCTCTGTCAAAGCGCGTTCTCGCATTCCGAATTGAGGCTAGACTTTCATCAGAAGACAAATTGATTCACAATTAAACTTTTCATGGAAATGAACGTTCTTGACTCCATTCGGTAACTGCCGACACAATGGGTCAATGCCGAGAGGGCCTTGACGATCTTTTGGTTTCTCGTCCTATCAAATCGCGACAGTAGGTTCCCTGTGGATCACGAGGTTCAGCTCTCAGGCATCTTCAACGGACCGACGGCGTGAGCGATCCCACTTTTATTATCAAGCTCATTCAGTGACAACCCTTAATGCAAAGGAGATGGATTATATAAGGTCATCCCGAACGCTGTTTAGTTCCTTATCAGATCGTCAGTTTTCCAGCCAACTATCTCAATATTCATTTCACCACACTCTTTTGAACCCATTCCAACAAAATGCAAGTCACTAAGCTCTCTATTTTCGCCGCCGCCATGGCTGGCTCCGTCAACGCCGCTAAGCGTGACATTGACGCCTGCACCTCAGCTGCCAGCGGTCTCGTCGATGTTATGAGCGACATGCCCACTGCCGACAAGACCCTCGAAAGCTTCCTCGCCAAGCAGACCGACGTCGCCGACATCGCTGAGTCCTGCACTATCCCAGCAGTCACTGGCTCCATGGCCGCTGCTTATACCTCTTACGCCAAGTCCATGGTGAGCTGGGTTTCTGAGATGAAGGAGGATATTTCCAGCGTCTATGACGCTTGCAGTGATGTCCCTGAGGTCAATGAGCAGCTCTCTTCTTACGCCATTCCTGTCAGCGGATTCTGCTCTACCTTCGTTTGGGCTACTGCTTCTGCCACTGAGACTGGTACTGCCACTGCCAAGGCTACCAACTCTGGTGCCGAAGCGGCCACTGGCTCAGTCAGCGAGACTGCTGCAAGCACCGCCACCTCTACCAGCGCTGCTGAGAACTCTGGAGCTCGCGGTACTGGACTCGGAGTTGTTGCTGTTGCTGCCATCGCAGGCCTTGCGGCTGCTGGTGCCTACTAGGTAAGGGCTCTTTTATATTCTGGCCGATTGTATCTTGTTTTGCTAAAATTCTATCATAGACTTGAAGTGCCCGTTGTGCTGTTAAAGCCGCACATGATATCGCACGAGCTACTGTCAAGGAGAGGAATATATACTTGTACTCATCTGTGATCGTTGTATATCACATGGAGTATGCTGCAGCCTAGTTGCGTTTACTATTCTTAGTATATATACATAATTATCAAGTGTGTTGCAAACGCGTGCTAGACAAGGTCGAAAACATCATTTTGGGCTATAAACCTAAAACAAGCTTTTACAAACTATCACTCAATCCGACCTGATCCCCTGGGATCCGTTCCGCATTGCCTTCCGTAAAGCCGTGCAAATAGGATCCCCCGATGACATTGTGCCTGGACCCAGTTATCCTTCTTAGCACCATGAGAACATTGCATCCCTGGAGCGCATAAACTTGATTACCCTGCTGAGTATCCATAGAAACAAGACAGATGTCCCAAGCCTGTCGTTGCAAGCCGTCTCAATCGATGGAGTCGGAACAACCTTTCCATTGCTTTTCTGTTTTCTGGGCGCAGCTGAATGCAGTCCTCTTGACCGGTGTGACACGTCTGTCTCGAATCAAAGCCTGTTTGCGGCAGAAAGTAGGTCGAAGGTAAGTGTGTGCCGACTTGCTCTTTTACGCACCAACGGATGTAGCGAAGATTATATCAGCCTACCGAGGCAGAGACGCAACAGAAAGAGATACTTTTCAAAGCATACAATATTAGAATAAAATAGTCTAAATTCTTGACTAAAGTGACATAAGGTGAGAGTATTATTTCGTCTCTTAGGCTCTCACCGGCCAATTCTTCTCCCACTCTTACGGGCGCACGGTCATGTCCTGATAGCCACCATCTGGAAGTGCCTCATTGTGCGGTACTGTTCAGGTGTCATATGATTAACTGAGGCGGAGGCGGAAGATAATGCTGGTGAAGTCATGCCGAATGGTTGTATATAGCTAAGCACTATAGTAGTAAAACAAAGCTAAAGAGAATTAAGTAGTGCGTCTGGGATGGTACTTTTGAGTAGACTAATGACTTGTAAACTGACAAATGTGAATGAAGAGCGGCAACGGATGATGATAAAGAAGAAGAAAGATTAAGAAACGAACGAAAAGCTTTGATCAGTCTAATGGGAAGAGCACCTTCCGATGTCAAGTGGCAATATGGTGAAGGAAAGTGACTGTAAAAGGAAGTTGCAACTGGGACTCCCCTTGGTGCAGGTAGCAAGAAGCCCAATCGGGCATGACTACGAGGTTCGGTGATTACCAATAAGTTATTCCAAGCATCTTCATGGACGCAGGCAGTTCCATAAGTGGTTGCTTTTGCTATAAGCATTCTCTGTGCCTTTATGACCTCCAATTGCTAGGTCTTCCCGAGAGGCACTAATACAGTCTGTCTTTGGTGTATCAAATGAAATCGACCGCTGGGAACATAAGAGACCCATTGTTTCAGTCAAGTCATGCAAGCTTCAGACAACATCTGCTCCGCTTGATGTTGTCGCCCTGGGTCTTAGAAGATGATTTTTCTGTTACCCAATAGTATACAAGTAATCAGCCTAAAAGGCTCCCCATATAAGACCATAATCTGTAGCACCTGCCGTATTATCATGACACAAACGGCTAACGGCAACAACTGGTGCTTCGCCGCACGGCAGACCAATAGTATCAGAGCAAGTAGGAAAAGCCAAGACAGCCAAGAGTTCAGAACCAACAGAAGAACCAACAGAAGAAGTCACCGGGCCTTTAAGCGAGATTACCTAGCGCAACCAACTCAACTTACTAAATAGTCGCGTTCAGCGCCTTTTAAGCCTTTATCTCATGCCATATTGGTACTGTCGCATCTTTATCAGTTAGCCACGATGTTAGCTTTCAAACAGATATTCCTAAGCGCTGTCTTCCTATTCTCTCTCATAACCTTAAGCCTCAGTCAAGAGGAAAAGGAAGAGGAAGAGAAGAAGGAATATGATCCTACCGAGAACCGTCGTCCCGAAAACGTCACCGGGCTCGGTGACTTTTACAGCTGGGTCGGATCGTAAGTCTAATTCCTCTCAGTAATTCTTGAACGCTTAACTAACATTTTACAGATACTATAATGCTACGGTAGAGGCCGAGTTTGTAGTCGACTTTACTCCTTATGTCGAGCCCCATAAGCAATGCGAGGAGGTCAGGAACTTCTCTACTACCATTAAATACGATGCCATCCTTAGCGTTCTAGAACATCGGAAGGAGAACCCTGGAAATAATTCACTAGAATTCTGGCTTACTCTTATGCCGCAAGCCTCTGGGCCTACCAATGTCTCTGACTTCGGAGCATGGTGGATGCGCGATGGACAAAATCGCTCTTACGTTTTCTCGGCTCAGTAAGTTTAACTAAAGCGTTGAGTAATTTTTCACTAACATTTTATTCAGGCCACTTGATGCTCCTTACTATAGACTTCACACTGGCCCTGACTACTTCAACTTTACAACTACCCAGGTCACAGGAGGAGCTTACAATTTTACCGAAACAGTGGCAGGGCTAGATGCCGCAACCTGGCAGAATATGAAGGTACCGGTCTGCAATTCTACCGAGTACAAGGATGAGTGGAGAGTTACGATCTTGGACCAGGGATACTACTTTACACAAGACGAGGGTCTTTGGACTGGGTCGGTCGAGTATGACTATCCCAAGACCAGCTTACAGTTTGACAACAAGACAGCCAATATGACCTTCGCTGCCTTTTGGGTTGCATATGCGATCAAGCAACCGAATTATCACGAGGTTGTGGATAATCCGTCACTACCTACATGGAGGCATAGTAGCGTGATTGGTCGCGTCTCCTTTAACTTCTCTGGTGTTCTCGATGAATATCATTCTGACGTTCTGAGTCTCGAAAACTCTTCACCTGTGTGGCAGCGTACAGTTGGGTTCGGAAACAATCCTGCCAATATTGGCTACGGTGATACTCCAGACAACGGGGCAGATAGGACAATTGGTGGGATTGGCTTAGCTTTGATGGCTGTCATTGTATCAATTGGAATAGTCCTATAGACTAGTATAGATTATAGAAACCAGTGCTCACTTCTATTCTTTTAACAGTGAGCTATTGAAAGAGAGCTCTGGTCCTTTCTCAATCTGATAACAGAGTCCAATCTTCCTGTTTGCCTACTAATAGTGTCTCATTTTCAGGCATGAATATCATCTCCAATTGTATGTTGATATCCTCTTCAGAAGCCTCAACTGTCTCTACTTCAATAACATCTTGATTATCTTCATCCTCGTTATCTTCGGCACCTCGTGAACTCTCAACAGATATCCATCGGGGGGACTTCGAAAACTGCAATGCTTCAAGTCGTTTTCTAGAAAGCCATTTGTGCTGGACCTTGCGATATTGCAACGCACAGATGTACTCGCCTGGTGCCGTGAAACAGTGTTTTGAGAGCGATTCCAATCTTCCCCCACGGAAGGCTCCATACCCTCAATAAAAAGGATAGGTAGACCGGCAACAGCTGTAGAAATACCCGGGATCTCAACTCGGCCACTGGTGCTATACCCTTTACCAACTACATGGGTAATTCGCGCGTTTGTGATTGTGGAAAATCCCAAGATCATGAAAATGCGACTATCTTTATCGATCTGCCTCTCGATCCATTGTTGAGTACCAAGAGCTGACATGGCCTGATTGAACCATTCTTCAGGATTGTCAAGCACGTATGTATTGACACGTTCCCCCTTGATCTTGACGCAGGCCTTCAGCTGTTCTGAAAGTTCTGGTGATAATGAATTGCTAAGCACAGAGCTGAAGCCGGCCGAGTTCTCTTTGCATGTATAGCCAGATAATGCCTCGAACGGCGAAGTAAGCGTCCCGGGTATTTGATTGGCTGATGGGTTCGTGATAGTTTTGGTGGGGATGATCAATGTTTGTAATAAACCGGCCCAGCTTGACAGAGTTTTGCGGCAGAAACCGTTGCGGTGGGATGAAATTTAGAGGCATGTCAGTTGTTTAATGATCAGGAAGACGATTCGTTAGTCTGGTGTTAGGAGCAGCAATGGGATAATGTGTTAGCTATTTAACCCACCTTTGCGCATTTGATGCTCACATGAGGCCTCCACTATGGACAGAAGGCCTGTATACTGCATGCATAAGCTACGTGTGCTGCTATCATTTGTTTATTGCCATCTGATATCTTGATATTTGAATGTTGCCTGGGGCCTGCGCACCTGAAATTCGCCGATTCTTTTCGAATGGATCAACGCGCAGCGTGGCGGAGGCTGCAGCACTAGGCAACAGCCAATAGGCCCGAGCTATGAGGCTTGGCCAACCATTGGGAATCAAGTACAAGAGTAAACTGTTATTTGAACAATCAGGGTTCGCCCGGGCAGGCAGTGCAGCAAGTTAAGAGCCTTTAGCATTGTCATAAATTTAATCACCACACTACACTACGCGCTGAAGTGTGAATAGCCTGTACGGTGTCAGTAATAGTTTGATTAAGAACTCTATATAGAAGCTAAGCCTCGTAGACTTTAAACCTCCTGTCCATCGAGTACATTCTGGAATACCTCAAAGTTGCCATCTTTCTTTGGGTCAAAGACAGCAAACCACACCTCACGCCACCAGTTCCCCGAAAATTCATGCTCCCGCAGTACTTCCAGCCAGCAATGAGCCACATCCTCAGGCGGATTACTATAAACGCCACATCCCAACGCACCAAGCACAAGCATGTCGTGCCTGTTCACAGCAGCCATCCGTAGACAAAGTCTTATCTTGGCCTTTGTTGTATCGCGGCCACGATCATTAGCAAAGACTCTCTTTCCAGGTTCGGAGGTCTCATATTCATACTCATCATGCATCTTGGTCTTCAAAGTCTTCACTGGGGGCTTGTGAAGTGCGGCTACTGTCACAGCGCTTACAACCGGGAGGTCTCTAGCAGGGACGTTCATGATCGCATGCCCTGAAGCCAGATCCTGACGCATGATGAGTACGTAGGGACTATAGATAGCTTCGCTCCTCTCCATCGGATACAGACTCTTGTCCAAACTCATCGCGAGTGAACTTCGGTAACACAGTCCCTCCTCCTGTGCCATAGCACCATTGAGCCACCCTCCACCAGGACTATGGCGATTGGCAAAGTTGACGACCAAAGGCGGCTTGCTCCCGTGGTTCGAGTTCGGAAAGTTGCCATAGAACAGCCCGGACAGATCAATAGCGGCGTTTAGAGTATCGCTGTTGACGACTTTGATCGTAGCGGGTTGTGGGTAGTGTGGACACATGGCGGGATGCAGCTGGTGGAGGGACTCGAAGGAATATCTCGTAGCATCCTCAGCCTTGTCTTCTGTACCGAGTTCTTCAAGAAGGTCTGGCAAGACCGAGAGGGTTTCTTGCGCTGTAGCACGGTTTTCTTGTCGATGCTTATACCTAGTGTGATCATGTGGTCGGCTAGGACCCGAGTTACTGGAAGACTGGTTTCGTTGGTTTGAGCCTGATGCTGATACCGCTGTTCTTTGTGATGCAAGCGCCTCATAATCGACTTCTCCTGAGAGGAGCGCCTTAAATTCCATATATGCAGGAAAGAAAGTCATATTGTTTTCCTAGTTGTGGAAGTAGTAGTAGTATTTATCCTTAGAGAACGGTAATTGCACGTTGGAGAGAGAAGTTCTTTAAAAAGGCAAAATAGTGGAAGAGCTAAGTTTGAGAAGGCTCAACATTCCCGGGTTAAATAACGTTCCTTGTTTACCTCAACACGTGTAATTTCGTAGCGCGCAATCAGCGTTCGGCATGGAGATGTCTGTGATCAGCAGCATTTGGGCGATGAACTTGTTCAGACAAGCCCCGCATCATAGAAACTCAGAGCAGAACCTTTTGTCGAAGGTTTGGTGGCACACTGTCGGCGAAACAAATTGTAAAGGTTAAAGGTTAATTATATCAAGGTTCGTCGAAACTTAATCGATGTAGGAAAGGGCCAGCAGTATGAAAGGCACAGACATGGATTGATAGTGGGATAATCGGAACATGAATCCATCTAAGCACGTTGCTCTACTCATTTCATAACAAAATATAGACAGCCAGCCGCCTCTTTTATCTTTCATCATGACATAATATGAATTCCTTCCCTTTCCCTCACTTAAACACAAGTGAGATCAGCAGTCTCCTGGTCGAAGGTGCATCGGTCGGTGTGAGTGAAAGAAAGCTATGAATAACTGTTAGCTCCCTTCGATATTCTGTAACTGGACTTAAACTTACGTTGATCAAACCACCATCACCCTCAGTGAAGAACTGGTTAGGAGCAGCAATGTACATGCACTCATAATCAGTGTTGAGAATACCAAGGCTAAACTCAACAGAAGACTGTCCATCAATGTTGGCAGGATCAGCAACCGAGAAACCCTGGTTGTAACAAGCAGCAGCCTGGAATCGCTCAGGATCGGGGTTGTTGGCCATCATAGCCTCAGTGGTCTGCACAGTAAAGGCCTCACGACCAGCGTCAAAGTTGGAGATGTCGCCGATGAAACCAACGGCCGCCTTTACGGCTTCGTTGACGATGGCAGTGACGGCCGCAGTACCAGCTGCGGTGAGAATGGCGGCGGTGACGGGCTCGCGCTTGGCAAGCTCACGGGTGTGGAGGGTGGTGGTGGTGAGGTGCTGCTCGGTAGGGACTGCGGCGGCGTTGACGATGGCGGAGCCAGCGAGGAGGGTGACGATGGTGGTGAAAGAAGGCATTTTGAAGATAGTGGTTGTTAAAGAAAGTCGCAGACTTTGTAGTGATTGAAGTAGTGGTATTGAAGTGAATGGTAGTGATGAAAGTGAAGAAACGAACTGAGCTGATGAGAATATGAGTTTAGAGCGAGGAATCTCTTGACATTTATAGAAGTTCTATTCTTTTTCTCTGAATAGCATCGTGACTCTCAAAATGTGGGATACTGCCTTGCCATCGGTTTGGCCGAAGCTATGAGACAAACAGTCCCCTGGTAAACCTTGCCCGTGATAGCTTTAAGGTTATTTCAATACGCCTTGGCGGGAATACGTTACAAAAATCGAACTACCGGCATACCATAAAATCTGCATTATCGTGAGTCTCAAACACGATATCGGCAGGGATGTCTGAATCTCAACCGAGGACCAGCCCTAGGAGCAGTCGGCAGTACCTGGTTTCATCTGGTGTATCAGCCAATGGACATTCATGCATGACGGACAGCTCTCCACTTCTCCTCGTGGCTAAATTACATATTGAAACTTGACGTCTTATCCGGAGTCCAGCTGAAACCAGGGTCTGAACTCTAAATGTCACTGGAGAATCAGGAAGCGAAAGTTCAATTGAGTTCCCTTAGCCAAAGGGCTGAATTCCGTAGTCTAGAAATAGAGAGTCTGACCAATAGAATCTGAAGCCTGGTCCGGGAAACTACCCTTCCGGTGTTAAGCTCCTTGACTGTTGGTAGAAACTCTAATTCGTCAATGGCAAGTTAAATGTAGTTAAGCTTGACTGACGAGTTACTGTATCCGGATGGGGATGATAGAAGCATCTCCCGAATCTGTCTATGATGCATGACTTTCGTTTTCTAAAGTGCTGGTTAGGTCCGCTGGAAAGGTTTGTACGGTATTGCCTCTCGACTCTATTTTTAGTGACTTCACGAGGTGGTGAACGTCTTTGGAATGGTAAAGTGGAGAGCCCCAGTAGCACTGACTCTTTACCACGACTCAAGCGGCCATCGTAGAACCACCAACAGGAAGGTCATAAACCAGTAGACTGACAAAATAAAACCGTTTCAAGCGCAAAAAAAGAACTGGACCAGCTAGCTTTCGACCGCGGCAGGAGTCGAACCTGCAATCTCTAGAGAATTTGATTTTGGTGAACCGAAATCTAGCGCCTTAGCCATTAGGCCACGCGGCCGGAACTGTTTGTTGATTGGCTCGCTTGTAGAAACGCTCATGTTCCTGGCGCGTGGATTTTCGCGTAAATCTCACGTCGCTCATTGTAGGGTAGGAAGCAAACAGAGGTCAGGAAGGTGAATCAGTTACATGACATGGTCTCTCTAGGAGTAAATATTAGTAGATACCATAATGAGCTTAAGAAGAATAATGTGTGTGATCTTTTTTTTTTTAACTTGGTCTCCTCTGGTGTAAAAGGTTGCTGAGTATTCACTTTCCCGTCTTCTACGGATGTTCATTAAGCACGATTCCTCACATGGACTTCACACAATCAACCGCTCCAATCTAATGACACCGAATCCAAACTTGGAAATCTCATTCAATCTCCTCAGAATACCTCAAACTCGGCTTTTGACCGAGTCTCTGACCTATTATACTCGTGTTTTTCTTTACTTGTCGCCGAATAATGCCCTTCTCTCGTGATCGCCCGCCGACGTAACATCCGAAACGCCGACACTCAGCCGACTCGGTCCCGCTCACTCGGACGAGAACATCGGAGACCGACTCGGCCGCATCCGTCATCTGCCCAAGTCCATCATCACCACCAGCGTGCCGAATAGCCTTTATCCTGGGACTCATATTGACCGAGGCAACACTGGTCAATCTTATATAAACTCACAAGCCCACATTGAACTTAATGACAGAGATATCGCAAGTTACACGCAACTGACATTCATCCCCATTAGTAACAATGTCTCTGTCCCACGTCGCGCGACGTCATCTCTTCAACACCCTCACGCGACCAACCTCAAGATCCTTCAGCACCACAATGGCCCAAAGAAAAGATACGTGGTCCGCAGACCAATACTCCAAGTTCCTCAAAGACCGCACAAGACCTTCCACAGATCTTCTAGCCCACGTGCCCAACGCGTCTCCCAAGCGCGTCGTGGATATTGGCTGTGGACCAGGCAACTCAACTGCTGTACTAGCAGAGCGCTATCCCAATGCCAAAGTCTCAGGCTTTGATACTTCGCCTGATATGATTCGCAAGGCAAAGGAGACGCTGCCTAACGTGGATTTTGAAGTGGCTGATTTGACGAGCTACAAGCCTGAGCAGCCTGTCGATGTACTCTTTTCCAATGCTGTGTTCCAGTGGTTGCCCAATGGCAAACGCATTGAGATTGTTACACAGCTCCTCAACCATCTTGCACCAGGTGGAAGTCTCGCCTTCCAAATCCCCTACAATCTGAACGAGCCTAGTCACGCGCTCATGCGCGAAGTAGCAGCCATGCCCAACAAACCCTGGATCGACATTCTTGCCCGCGCAAACATTGAACGCGATCAATTTCCTTCACCGACTGAGATTTGGGATGGATTGAAGCCTCTTTGTGCGGATCTGGATATTTGGCAGACGACGTATATGCATGTTATGGAGAACCACGAGGGTATTGTTGAGTGGGTCAAAGGAACTGGATTGCGACCTTATGTTGATCCTTTGGATGAGAAGGCGAAGGAGGAGTTTATTAGTATTTATTTGGGAAAGTTGAAGGAGGCTTATACGGCGCAGGTGGATGGGAAAGTTCTTTTGCCTTATCCTAGATTGTTTGTTGTTGCGACCAAGGCGTAGATGTACGCAGTGGGTATACGCGACAAATAGTGAAGCTAAATGAGAAATGGTTACCTGTAAAAGAGATAGAACTTAAACAAGACAGATGAGTCACATTACTGGATTTGCGTAAAGTTATGAAACGCTGCTGCTCAACTTTCATGATATTCTTATACCCCCTATACCCGTCTACCGAAGCATCAAAAATTCCTTCACGTGTCACCACCGGAGTTTACCATTCCTCCCCGGCATCGCCAAGAACATCACCACCACCACAATTTGCATGGCAGACCGCGAAGAAAGTAGTCCAGCCCTCGAGGCGCCCTCCGACGAGGGTCCTCCCTCCAAGCGCCAGCGCGGCTTCATTGCACGGCAGGTACGAAAAATTGCTACGAGGATGAGTCAGGCTGACATGGATGACAGGCTTGTGAGTATTGTCGACAGAAGAAAACGAGATGTGATGAAGATTTTCCTTGTGGTCTTTGTAGATCTTTGGGAATTCAGTGTAAATTTACTACGCGAAAGGCGACGCGGTGAGTCAAGCACATTTTGTGGGTAGTCTTTTGCTGATGGTTCTAGAAATGAAGCGTCGCTGGGAATGATCGTCAATATCCTCCGTCGCATCGAAGGTAAAATTGACGATGGCAAACAAACAGACGCAACGCCCCTAGAAGCAGCTCGTATGCTCTCAACAGCTTTGCGACCATTCAATCCCAAATCCCCCGCCAACTCAAGCGAAGTCCTCGGAGTACCTTCATTTCTCGCACGCCGCGACACCATCGTCGAAACACCAAGTGATCCCAATCCGGCGATATCATTCAGCGCGCATCAGGTTCTCTTCTGGCCTGCTATCCAGTCGGCGCTGCCCGAGTCTGTGAAGTTGATGTGTCAGATGAATGGTCCGACGTACTCAACGCGCCTGGAAGCTGCACGGCCGAAACTACCGCATTCCACATCGGTGGATATGTCGTCTGAGTGGCTTTCTAAGCTAAGCATCGCAACGTTGAAGGAGTTGTCGGATGTGTATTTCACAACTTTCAATCTCGCCACGCCGATCTTGGATCAGAAGACGTATTTTCAGCGTACGTTGGGCGTAGCAATTGATGGCAGCTTTGGGATCTGCATCGAAAGTTGTATCGTCCTCGTCGTTATGGCGCTGGGATTAATGGGACAGAAAGCGTTGCGGGAAGCGAGGTTTGCGTCGACGCCTGTGTCGACTCCGTATCCTAGCGAGCAGGAAGATGAGATGCCGGGCTTAGACTTTTTCAACGAAGCGAGGAAGAGATTTGGCTTTTTGATGTGCGAGCAGGATCTTCAGGCTTGTCAGTTCTATTTGCTCTCAGGGTATGTTGATCCACCGCGGTTTCTGACGTGAGACTAACAGCAGCAGCCTGTTTTATGCAGAGGCTCTTCGACCATTGGATTGGTGGTCAATGCTAAGCAAAGCAAGCGCATGCAGCGCTTTCTTCTGGAACAAGTAAGTCACTCCCCCACTCCAAAGCACTGACAATACTAACCTCCCCAGTGTATCACGAGATCGCGACGAATGGATGTTAGACATGCAATCCCGCCTCTTCTGGATAACAAGCATGTTCGAAGCCGTCCTCTCCCAAGAACTCAACCTCCCACCAAGCAACTCCCTCCAACTCGAAGAACACATCGCATTACCAAAGTTCATCTCCGCACGAGATATAGCATCCTTTGGATCATTTCGATATCCGGGTGATGATCCCTTTTTCCACTATCACTTCCTGTCGCAGCTTGCGCATCGGCTTATCCTCACGAGGGCGCGTAATAGTCTTTTTCATTTTAGTAAGTGCTACGGAGGGTGGAGATGAGGTGAGGTGGTTTGCTAACGGGATAGATCCGACCGCTGATTATCCGACTGAACCTGTTGAAGATGAACTTATTCGGCAATTAGAACAGTGGCGTGAGAGATTACCGCCCATGCTGCAGTTCGATCCCAAAGCGCCTTTGACGCATGCTGAGTCTCCTTCGGATGCGCTCGTGACGGCCTGGCTTCATGCCAGATATTTCGTTGCGAGGTATCACATCGGTCGACCACTGCTGTAAGCATAACACTCATGAAACCTGGAAAGATACAATACTGATTTCCCAAGACATCGCGCTCTAGAAAGACCGTCATCGCTGACAGAAGGCCACCTCCGAAAATGCCGAGACGCAATAAACGCAGTTCTCGCATGGGCATCAGTCATCCAAGTCACCAACTCAATGAGAAGTTGCAATCCCCTCAAATTCTTCGTCTGTAGCCAGTAAGACTCCCCTCCCCTTCCTCCGCTACCTTATACTCACTCTCTTCAGAATCTTTGGTCAGATCTGCGTCTTCTTTGCACTCAGCGTATCACCCTACCCATACATCCGCGAAATCGCATCAGACGTGGATAAAAAATGGACATCTTTCGCTCTAGGATATCTGGAAAACTGCGCTTTTTACAGTCCGGCTATTGAGCAGGATTTCAAAATTGCAAAGGTTCTTTGTGGGGACATTGGAAAGATTTGAAATAATTCCGAGATTATGTGGAACGATTGAGTGCTGACAGGCACGTAAAAGTCACTAGGTACTCCATCAAGCGATATTCAATGTTGCATTTTTAATCAATTTACGTCATTTTTTGGTGTCGTTTTCATCAAGATTGTGTTCTGTTGTCTGAAGATCCACGGGCGTAGCGCCTCCGATGACGCGAACATTTCCCCAGTATAAGTGCCGAAGCTCCGATCGGGTTTCCACTATATAACAGCGCTGGAACTTGACCTCGAAGCCACCCGAAATTTATCTACGCCGTTATTGATAACTTGAAATATTCTAAAAATGCCACAAGACGCTCTCGCTTTCAATTGTGCCGTCATCACCGGCGGAGGTGGTGGCATTGGCCGTGCTCTGGCAGAGTATCTCATCTCCAAGGGCAAAAAGGTTCTCATCGCAGGCCGAACAGAAGCGAATCTCATAACCACAGCCAAGGAGATCGGTGCAGCAGGTTACTATGTTCTCGACACGGGAAAGACAGATGATATTCCTGCTTTCGTCAAGAAAATCACCAGCGAGCACCCAGAACTGGACTGTCTGATCAACAATGCTGGCGTCCAACGCCCAATTGAAGTGCTCAAGAACGACGACTTCCTCGAAAAAGCCGATCAAGAAATTGACATCAACATCCGCGGTCCCATGCATCTTGCACTGCACCTAATTCCACACTTCAAAGGAAAGCCAGCCGCTCTAATTATGAACGTCTCAAGCGTCCTAGGCTTCATCCCATTCAGCATCATCAACCCCGTGTACAACGGCACCAAGGCCTGGCTGCACTTTTGGTCCATGAACTTGCGCACTCAACTGCACGATACCAATATTCGAGTCGTGGAGCTTGCGCCGCCTATGGTTGCTACTGATTTACATCGTGAGAGGGAGAATCCGGATGATAACAAGAAGGAGCATGCCCCGCAGACTTTGACGGTGGAGGAGTTTATGGATGAGGTCGTGCCCAAGTTTGAGAGGGGTGACGAGACTATTAGTGCGGGTATGGGAGCGGGCGCTACTGATAAGTGGTTTGAGACTTTCGGGGAGAAATATGAGAGTGCTGAGAAAGGATATAAGAAATAGATAGTGCATAGAAATAGGCGGCGAGAAAAAAAAACCGCATGCGTACGGGGACATGTAAGTATTCAATTCATAGATAAATCACACAAAGAATAATGGGTTTAACACTGTGACATCAGTCTGTTAGGTATATTGATTCCATCTCAAGTTTACACACCACCATACAACCGTTTCCTCCTTCGTTAAATATATATCGTTAAATAATCCTCTCCGCTGACATCTGATGTCTGAACAAACAAGAAGAGCCACACAGAAGCATAGACTAATGTGTGGTAATAAAAGCTGCCCTTAAGCCAACTTTCGCGCAGGCACATCTACATCATCGTCAGTCCTTCCAGTCCCATAAGTACTAGTCTCCCCAGGCAAAATCGTACCTGGTTCGCGACTCAGCCCCTCCTTAGGTCTATCCTGCGCCTTTACTCTTTCAAGCTCACGCTCACTTCTCCTCAATTCATTCTCCTTCTCAATCTCTGTCTCTCTCTTTCCAACATGCGCAGGTGGCTCCATGCCTCGGTGCTCATGCTCGCGTCGCGCAAGCGTGTTGTCGAAGTCCTTCATGTCTTGCTTGCCCTTTTCAGCGACGATCTTGTTGTCGGTTTCTTTTTTGAGGGTTGAGGGGTCGTTCTTGTCTGTGTGGAAGGCTTGGTCTGTGGCTTCGAGGACGTTGCCGCGGAGAGCTTCGCCGGCTCCGTGGATGCCCTTGATACCGGACTTGACGTCGTTAACGAGTTTTGACATTGTGAATTGAGTGTTCTGATATGAGATTTTGGTTTTTGTGAATGGTTTGTTTGCTGGTGCTGGGTTTATATTTTGCTGGGCTTGATTGACAACTTGGTTGAGGTTGGCTTGGATGACGTAATTGGTATGGTGACGTAGGACCAACGTTGGACTAGCCAAGTGTAAAGCAAACCTGATGTCACAATTATACAAGATTTTAAATGGAAATACTACAGGTTTATGTTTTCTTTATATACAGCTCGAGTAACCAGTTGGGACTTGCAACTTTTTTAATTGGGCCCATCGGAAGTTGCCAAGCAATACGAACTTCCAACATAGCTATGTATAAATGCCTCTATATGCCATGAAACCAATACAGCAGTAACTGGTCTATTCCCAGATCTTACATATATTATAATATAATAAGCTTTGGGAATACTTGAAAGCTAAGGCGATCAGTTATAACTGCTAAGATGCGTGCGGTTGATTAGATTACAAGCATCGTAGATGTCTGCTTTGTCACGCACCCAACCCTAATCATGATGCGAAAAGAAATTTCAGTTAAGAACTGGAACACATTCCTATCAAAGACGAGATCACGTTCCTATCGAAAACACTTTAGCGTTCTATGTCTGAAAGCAAAAGATGGGACTGGACCCGTGTATAAACTTCCCACTTTATATCTTAATTTACTTACCTTGTACTCCAGACAGGGTAGATACTGGAACTAAGATCGCGGAATAGAGGGCATCTCGACTACATACTTAAGTAATATTAAAAGTTTATCTACTTACTTCTTAAAAGGTTCCTCCGACGTATCAAACTCAAATACCAAGCCACCAGATCGAAGTCCAAGAACGATGTTATTCTGGTTAACTGCCTTAACAGGCCAGGTAACTAATGTGGAAGACGTAAACTGATATGCCCAACACTCGTTTCCCGCTGTAAACTCTGGTAGGAGATGAATGAGCCTATCAGTGCCTTGCCACAGCCAACCCCCTTCAACATCCAATAGATACGGATCTCTTTCAGTGAGTGTACTGCAACTGGCGGCCTTATCGCCTGTTGGCGACGGAAGGCATCCCCCTTCCAGACTGAAGTGGTGACGGTCAGCTCCGCTATACCAACAATGGCTCGATAAAGGATCGTTGCCGACTTTCCATTTTTGCAGTAATCGCTCTTTCTCCACGTCCCATATTTCGATTTCGACATTTCGACCAGTCCAGGTTTCAACCGTTATTCTTTCTTCCGTACACCAGTGGACGTGCCTTATTGGAAACCCCGCAGGGGCTAGGTGTTTCACTAAAATCATGGTATTCGTATCCCACATAAAGATGGTCCCCAAATCAGTTTCGTTGACTACGCCTTCGCCACCATCTTGAGACGTGTCACCGTCAAGGCCTGGAAAAGTCTCCCCATGGGCTACTAGAATGACACGGTCTCCTGTGGGCGAGAACGTAAGTGGTGTAAGAGGAGTGGAAACATATTTCTCGCCGAAAGCCAGGATTGCGGTTTCATAGTCGGCTCCTACATTAGTGACCACAAATCAATTGCTATTGTTTTTATCAGTGCCTTCGTATATCATGAACTGGCCATCGGGCGATGTGAACAATGAGGGCTTCTTTTCCTTGGGGCCGACTGAACGAGGAAAGCCAGGCACGACTGTACCAGTTTCCAACAGAAACAGCCAAATCTTTCTGGATCCTTCTTCGTCCCCCTTGGTGACAAGACCCATTGCTTGGCTGGTAAGAATAACTCCATCGTCAGGCACCCACTCTCCAGAAAGCTCAATCTGGCACTTGATATCAAGCTTGGCATAGTCCAAAACGAGGGCTTTGTTGCGAGACAAGAGGACCACGTGAGTACCGCCTTGAGGAAAGAAGACGTCGGTGGATCCAGGGATCCATTTGACTAATGTCAGGGTTCTATTCCAAAACTGAATTGCATTATTCCATGAACAGAAGGCAAAAAGGTCTTGAGCTGGAGAACACGCAACCGTCCTGTTGCCAGTGAGAAAGGTTTGTCTGGACCTTCTTCGTGAATCCAATATCTCAGCATAGCCTTCTGTGACTACCAGCACCCTGTTTCCATTCCCGTGTAGGAAATCGAGAGACTGTATGCTTCTCTTTCCTGTAATCAGAGGACTTGTCATCTCGGTATCCCATAAGCTTATAGAGCCTGCGGTGTCTTTAGATACCAAGATTGAGGAACTTCCTGCAAAGATCAAGTCATGTATTGGACGCGTGACTGAATCGGGCAAGTGGAAGTGGTTGATCTTTTGCGGTGAAGCACTGGCTACATCGTGAAGTAGGATAGAACCACAGAATCCGATGGCGAGTATCGACAACTTTTTGGGATGCCAGGTAATTGAATAGGCACCACTTCCCATCTCAGTTTCCATCTCTGTGACTTCAGTCTCCCTGCTCCAGACTTTAAAATCTCCCCACTCGTCACAAGAAGCAACCCTCTCGCCATCGGGTGATATTGCGATCGTTTGGACTCTACCTTATGCTTTCGTATCTTCTTTCGCGTTTGATCCTTGAAATTCCACTCAAAGAGGCTCCCGCCAGTCTCTCTTCCACACCCTGCTATTAGCACTTGTCCACAAGGTGAAAAGACAAGTGGTGGACGGAGGTAGCCCTCTTCGTCGTCATAAGTAACCTGCTCGACGACCTTCAAGGTTTTCAAGTCCCATAGCATAATCGTGTGGTTTGCTGATATCGATGCTACAATATCATCCGTGGGTGAGGTAATAATGTGTGCAAACGGTTTGGAGGAGCGAGGCATGACGGCTTCATCCTCATCCACAAGAGACCGCAGTGCAATTTCATTGTCCTCAACTTGAGTTGCAATCGTTGTGTTGTCTCGTGATATGGCGATTTCATAAGGCCTAGAGGAATGCCGGAAGTTTGCCATCTCATGTCCTGTGGTGATATCCCACACTTTCGTTACTCCTTCGTAGTCTGCTGAAACTAGGACCTTCCCATCACTGGACACATCAAAGCCATAGGACTTCCCTTTCAACGCCATGAGTTCGGCTCCCCACTCATCTCTCCAGTCTGGATACCTTATGGTCCAGGGTGGAATGAAGTCTAGGAACGTGCTGCGAACGATGCCCTTAACAGGGCTGAAGGTAATAGCAGCACAGTATGCTTGAAGAGGAGCTTCGCCAATAGTTTGACTATTGTAGAGGATGAACCGATAGGCGTCCTGTAGAAATGAAGATAAAGTGGGTGAATCTTCCTCCTAGCAGAACATGTTAGCATGACTCGCAACGAAACGATCACGAACCATTGACCCACTGTAGTTAAAGATTGGTGATATCTAATGACTGGGATTGATCGGTGATACTCTCTTAGGTTCAAGACTTCGAGCCAGTATAGAAATTTAGTAGAAAGGAATTCGTAAACCTCCCCGTTATCATCCCAATAGGTCCAGGTGCCGGCTTGGGACTACTGAGCTTGGAGAGATGGTCTGACCAATGAAGACAAGCATATCTGATGTGTTGTGGTATGCATTCATGAACACGGCTTTTCGGAATGCTAGAAGTAAAGGTCCCTGGGTGAGCGAGACCGCACATATCCTGGCGAAGAGACTTGTTCATAATGGTAAGGCAGTTGAGAAACAAGTCATGGTGGACCTGCGCAGGATTGACTACGAAGTCGCCCCAGACCGTTCCCTGTTGAGGAGAAAATCACGAAAAGACAAATTGAAAAAGCTAACCGGAGATCGGTCATCTTGGGGGACTTCTAGGATAGAACGAAAGTTCATGAGGGTCTTCCGGATCCCTTCCCGCTTCAATAACCTTTCGATGGTGACCACTGACGGTGGTTCGAAAGCGAGAGCGATCAAACCCAGCATAGACCTGTACCCTAAGAACTTGAGGTCCCTCTCATCGCCGGCCAAGTCTCTTGTAGGGAAGGCGAGCACCTTTCGGTATATCTCGTCGAGGCGTGCTTCCGGGGTGCCATGATCAGTTGTGCCCTCAATTAACTTCCCCAGGCAAAGGCGTTGTATTTTATCATCGTTACCATGGTCCGGACAAAGAGGCGACCCCGAACACTAGAAGGAAGATATCCCGACAATGTACCCCTTTATCGTATTTATTAGATTCAGCAGTTCTCCCAATTCAGAGATAAACACTAGCATCATCCTCCTTTTTATATGCCCGACATACCTATCTCTTTGCAATTGTGTAAAGTCTACCCTGGTCCAGCGCTCTACTAGGGAGATTTTCATACATAGAGACAGGTAACTTTCAGGTACTTTACAAGGTGTCGGTAGAGGTGCAGAGCATCCTATATCCATGAAGATGAGGAAAGTGATAAGAGTAAGGATGAATAAAAGATTCTACTTCCTAGAATAGCTTTTGACCAATTTGTGCTCAAGCGCCAAACAACGTCCCCCGACTTTGTAGCATTCCAGACAAACGTCAAAGTCTCCGCCGCTACAAACCTTGCAGCAGTAGAATGCCACAGGCTCTTGAATACCCAAAGTGCATACATCACAAAACTTGGATGTCTCATGACAGGATGCAACGACAACATCACCATCGCTCTCGCAAACTGTTATGTCTTTTCCAATTGCGTAGTCAAGCAGTAATTGCTGGATGCTGGCATTTCCACACCTTCTAGCCCAATACCACGAACACCGTCCGAAACGATCCCCGGACGGGAAGGTGACTTGGCCGGTAGCGAGCAGCATCTTGACCAGCCCTGTGCGAGAATGTCGTACAGCTATTGACAAAGGTGTCGAACCATACCGGTCTTCCTGGTCAGGATCAACAGACCCATGGTGAAGTAACGCCCTTGCGATAGATTCGTGCCCATTCATAGTCGCAAAAAACAATGGTGTTCGGCCAACATTATCCTGTGGGCTGGCATCTCCTTTGACGAGCAGCAGCTTGACAACGGCCTCGTGCCCCCTTTCAGCCGCCCACGATAGTGCCGTCTGGCTATACATGTTGTCTTTCACCTCAGTATCGGCGCCCTGGTCAAGAAGTAACTCAACGATAGCTTCATACCCATTGCTGGCGGCCCATAACAGTGGCCCCCAACTATCATTTCTATCCTTGGCCTCAACATCCGCGCCCCTTTCGAGCAGTACCTTAACTAAAGCCTTATGCTTTTCCCTGACGGCCAGTAGTAACGGTGTCTGACCATATTGACTGTCTTTGGCTTCTATTTCTGCACCCTTATCAAGCAGCAGCCTGGCGATTGCGTCGTGCCCTTTCTCAGTGGCCCATGATAGTGGCGTTTGATCACGCTTGGTATCTGTTGCCTCGATATCAGCACCCTTTTCGAGGAGTATCTCAACAACAGCCTTGTATCCGTTCCTTACGGCCCATAGTAGCGGTGTTAAGCCGTACTCGCTGTCCTTGGCTTCTATCTCCGCGCCCTTGTTCAGTAACAGCTTAACGACGGTATAATGGCCGAAGTATGAAGCTACCATCAGATCCGTAAGGCCCTTACCAGTCTTTACAACCAAGCTCTTCCAATAGATCTTAAACCATACCGAGTAGCTCTGTGAATCAGTATCACAGATCTTCAAAGTTAAAGGTATAATGTCGTCATTGTCAGTGAAGTCAGCCTTATGGAAGTGAGTGGCCCAGGCTTTGGCCGAGTAGTCTAGGAAAGGGTTTTTGTCGCCACAATGAGTGTTTTCCCCACCTACATCTGTCAATCTCCCAGCCTTCGAGTTGTAGAAGTTCAGATAGAGCACGCAGAGCCTAGCAATAGTGACGTGTGCGTCCTGGATACTGATAGAGTGATGCCAGTGCAGGCCAATCGAGACGGGTCTCGGTGATGATGGATCTGCGAGAAGAAACTCACGAGCTGTTTGATGAATGAAATAGATGTGTCCTTGGTGGATGGAGACAAATAATCCGCACCACGATCTAAGACGAGCCTTGAAGTCTTCATCGTCCTCCAAGTCGAGGTCGTCAATAGACTGGCATTTGTCATCAATATTGACAGCAACGTTCATCTCCGATAGGGTCAGTGGTCGGCTCGCTGCTAAGACGATGCTTAAGACTTTGAAAACCATCGGATCCTTCCTGGCCTTACCGAGGATTTGTTCATACGCTTCGTTGACACTGGTAGGAAGTCTTGCGATAACGGCTTCGATCCCCTTGACTGTTCTTTTAAAGTCGTGTTTCTGCAAATAGTCAAACACAAGGTATATCCAGAGGTATGTTCGATGAGTTGCCTTCTGTAGCTTCTTCTCTAGGTGGTCCTTGATTTGGGTTGTGAAGCGTTTCTTCATCGCCAGCTGATTGACCCGGTATCTGATAACTTGATTCACCTCTTGAGCGATGGTTTCTGACTCCTCCTCTCCAGGTATGTGTATTTCCGGAAACACATACAATAGGGTGTGGAATCTGGATAAGATTTGATTGTATGGACGACATGTCAGAAGAAATTTCAACTTGCCATACCCAGCCTGGCCGTAATGGAATTGTTTCTCCACATTTCGCATAAGCTCCGCAAAGTCCGATTCGGCGCATTCGTCTAGGGCATCGAGGACTATAATCACGGATCCGGTGTGAGGGTCCTCGACAGAGCTTTGCAGGATCTTCCAAAGTGATTCTGAAGACTTAACAAGACCTTGCCCATCTTTAAGGAACTGTGGCATAGCATGTTCAATCAGAGCTGGCTTTAGTGAGAAGAGCTGGTGAAGTAAGGCACAAAGAGCCTGCCTAACGGTGTTCTGATCTTGGTCTTTGAAGAAGAAGTAGCAAATGTTCGCTGATCGCGGTAGGCCGTGGTCTATCAGGTACTTAGCTAGAACCGACTTTCCACAGCCGGGATCCGCTGAGACTAGCAATGGGCCAGAGTCTTGTTTCAACCATGTCTGGAAGTTCCTGTGCTTGAGGAACCACATACATGTATCTTCAACCCTTTCTTCCACTCGGTCTTTATACCATTCGTATGTAGCATCCTTGCTGCTATTTGTAAGGCGAAACACCTGGTGGCACCTTTGTTGCTCCTCGGATAGCCTATTTTGGGCTAGGTCTTTCTGGGCTTGGAGTTGCTCAACAGCAATGTCACGGTGCTCTTTCGAAATATCCCGATGCTCCTTTGCAACCTCTGGGAATACTGTATATGGCGTCAATGAATAAGAAAACGTTGTAGTTCTACAATTGGCTATTACCGGATAGAATGTCGCTGAGCTTCCTTTCAGCTTCAAGTCTGTTCGGAGGTATCTGATAAAGAAGGTCCTTTGCATAGGCCGCAGCCACCATCGCAGCATATCCCTGCCACTGCTTATTCTTGTGTGAATCTGAGTAGTCACATATGCCACGAATAACCAGGCAGGGAAAGTGGTTCATAAGCCCGGCTGCTTCCATTTCGAAGCACAAAACATCATGCGCTTCTGAAAGCTTATCCCGAGCTAAAGCGTTCTTCATTAGCTTGTCGGCTGAGGCGATAAGACCGTAATGAATGACGGGACTATCTTCGTGGTCATCTCTTTCGGGTCGTGATACCAAATTCGATTCATCATAACGACACTCCGCCGCACAGACCAGGTGATGGGTGACTTCGGATTTGAAGAGTTTGTCGGCGGTACATGCTTCTGGCTGCTTGTACTTTTTGATCAACCGTTTGTTCTTGCTGAGAACCGTATTGACAGTCTCGGAGAGTTGGTGCCCTTTGCGCTCATATCGTGCTTTTAGGCCACTCATGGCTGTCCGAAGGAGGACTGGTGGCTGGTTCAAGAATCCGGTCAACTTGAAGTCTTGTCCTTGTATGTCTTTGCCAATGTCATACCCAATCACACCGCCATTATTTGTACCAGAGCTTACTACAACATCCCCAAGACGAATGTCATGCTTACCAGGCACTCCTCCGCCGATGCCGACCAACAATCCGATTCTAACATTAGGAAAGCTATGCATCATGGACTTTGCCACGCCTGCAGCAGAAGACTTTCCGTACTCATTGTCAGGCAGAACAGCGATAACAACATTGTGCCTCCCAACGCGCCCCAGCGTGTAATGGTTGTTATCGTTGGGAGAGACATAGCCGGGACCCTCATGTTCTTCGTCGAGAAATTCCTGGGCAGCAACGTACTCTGTCGTTATCGCACATATCCATCCAACGGTGTAGTCATTCGGATTAGACATGTTCGCATTTAAGATGATCCACCGAAAGGCATGCTGCGAGGAAATACAAGTTAGAATCCAAACGAGAATACTTCTTAGGGAGGTTACTTGCTCCCGTGGACCAGCTGAATCTGCGCCGGGACTGGTGCGGCGGTCAGATACACCAACCGGATTCAGGGTTGAACTTACTATCTATAATTGCGGGGTCTAACTGGAATCTTTTGATAGGGGCTGAAGTTGTAGCCGCGGAGCTGTATCAGTCCAAGAAAGGACGATAATCAAGGAAGGGACTTGAATAATAGGACCTAGACTCAAAGAGCAAATAGATAGCGATTAGCCAGAAGTAATATGAAATTTGCTTTCAGCCATGCTGACGCTACCCCTCAACGGTTAGCGCTTACTCGACCACTAATATTGTTCTGATGCCAGTGAGATCCACCAATCACGAGCTATCGCTGTGTCTTGGCTCTCCAAACTTACTGTACATTTGGGACTGTCTTCAAAGCCTCATTCAGGTGAGAAGAGGGCATGGTATGAGTGTCGAGATGTCACGGCTGGCCAGGATGAAGAATCTTTGTATACTCAGCAGAACATGTACAAAGACATACAGAAGAATACAGGGCATAGCCCACGTCGACAGAGTGCCCGTATAGTGGAAACCTACCGCATGTTTACGCAGTGACTCAGCCGTAGGGTGCTTTCCTGGGCTGACAATTTCAACAGCCGCAAGCCACGAGACATCTACCATTACGATATATACATATCTCAAGAGTAACAAACTGTCTTGTTGCTATAATTCAATTACCATTGACCGTCAATGGAATATATACTCTCCCCAAGTTAATTTCGTACCGTCACCTGAAGTAGTACTGGCAAGCTTAGTTTCGACCTTGCCTTCACTTTGCTAAGAGAACGAAAATAGTTCTTGCATCCAAATAAGCGACCAGTCTTTCCTTATTCGCGGACCAGTTTGAGCGTTGCGAGCAGTCCAACCGTTCCTCTCTCAAGTCTTCTGCAATGACTGCTGTTCCGACTACCTGCAGCCTGCGTTGACGTGTCTCACCTTCCGCTCGCACCAGAACAGCTCGTCGGGGCCAACCAAACCAGCAAACAATGTCCCCGATTTGAACGTCACTAGATGAGAGACCTAGTTTCCACGGTGCTCCATCTCTATAAGACATCTGAAAGAGACGGCAATTGTCAGAACCTGGGTTATCTGATGTTGTGTCTCTCGCAACCGAGCCACGAGACCTACTTTGCAATCTTTGAACCCAGCCTCCTGTCCAACAGCCACGACGGGATAAGGATAAATTACTGGGCCACGATACAGTACTTCTGCAATCGAAACACTTCATCGAAAGGTTATAATCATCCAACTCCAGGATCGTACGAATCATCGTATCGTTGTCTCGATGGGCATTTCCGAGATCTTCTCGATAGTTAGCTTGGATCTTCTCTGTCCAAGAATCCACAGCCTTGAGATCTCCGACGATCTCGGAGGGATGTGGACCGACATATATAACACACCCCAGTACTGCGCCTTGCAGCTCAAATGATCTGTGATTGTCCGGATCTGTGATATCAGTGTCGTCTCCCTCTCTCGGTGCATACGACCGCATGATCTGCTGCAAAGGGTCGCATTCATCTCCCATCAGTAAGAACTTGATAAGATGCCCCACGTCAAGGATATCTTTGTCGTAAAACAGACTATGTTTGTTCATGAACTCCATCACCTCAGTCCATCTTTCAAAGGATGACTTCTTGTAATCGATAAGAAAGCCACGAGCGTCGGAAGTCATTCCCACAAGGCCGTATACCTTATCTTTCCTATCTTGACACTCTGCGTCTCTGTGCCTTCTTAACAGTTCAAGCAAGGTGTTTGACCCGCTATATTTCTCCTCCCTCTGCCGTTCCAACCTTATCGGTCCATCTGATCCGAAGTTATGCATGATCATAAAATGTGTAAACAGTTTCCATTCTGTAGCCGAGTTGCCAAAGCATACTTTTATCTTTTGGGCCTGGGCGATCTCCTGAATTATCCACAGTCGCTTCCAGTAATTGTCACTGTACAGTTTCCTTGCCAAGCTGCGCTCCGCAGGGCTGTTTCGAGCTGCATCGGCTGGTTCTCCCGGAGCAGCCGATTGACTGGAAGGTATTTGGTGCTGAAGAGCTTTCAAGTCGGGTAACGCGGTTTCGTACTCGGCATAGCTTTTGCCCAACCATACAACGACGGTCTGAGCTCGGGAGTAGATATGGTGCATCATGCGGACCTGTCCGTTACGTTCATCCACGTCTTTCTGATTGATGCATATAGCGTCAATCCAGTAATCAGTGTTGGGGACATGTTTCCGGAGGTAGTGTAAGGCGTCCCAAAGGTTTTGTCGAACGCCGTAGTCAACACCATTGACAGTGATGCTACGCTCAGCTTTCCCATCGCCCCACATATAAGAAAGCGCGTCAAATTTCGGCCTGTCACCGAAAGCGACCGTGAACAAGGTGCAAACGATACGATCTCCATCCTTAGCCACTTCGATACGCAACAGACGGGTGCAGTCTCGATCTGCGTTGAGAGGCTCATATGGAGATGACTGGGCTGTGCTTGGTAATGCGGAGCCACTTTCGTTAAGGCTTTGGCTTTGTTCTTCTTCCTCTCTGGATTGACGCATGACTGGAAGATCTCATTTAGTCCTGGTTGAAGACAAGTGGAACGAATGCAGTATCATAACTGATACTTGGGGGTCAAAGAGTATTAAGGTTAGGTTCGTTCAAAGAGGGCGGGGTAATTGTCATGCGACGTGAGGCACACCGGCGGTTATCTTACTGGCGGCTACATCCTTGCCACCCTCAACTACATAGCCAATCAAGAAAAGATGTTAAATGATTAAATGTAGGGAGCTCTTCTTTCATCACATTACACATCACAGGTTAATGGAAGTGAAAATGAAAAAGAATGTCGATTAATGTGAAAGTATGACGTTGAAACTGTAGTCAGGATAGATGCAGCCATTGTCGAAAGTCCAGTTTACATCTTATAGACTCTGAACTTCTGGTTCTTTCCACCGTGTGAGTTGTACGTCAAGAAAGCCGTGCCGTTTTTGGTATCGCCTCCACAAAGATCAAGAGACGTCTTATCCTTAACATTGCGGAATCTGGCACGAATGTTAGTGGGCTTTTTACGAAGCAATGCTTTCTTTGATAACTTACTGGATGACCTTATGATCCAAGTTATCGACAGTAGCACCTTGGATCTCCCAATGGGCATCTGTCTCCGCGACGTTTTTGCCTACCTCGCAGCAAACGTTCTTCCCGTGGCCTTGAACATATTTAGTGACTGCGTAGAGATTTATGGGAAAGGTAGACATACCCTTTGAGTACAGGACATAACCCTTGCTTGGGCTCTTGATGACCACAATGTTGTTAGAGTCTCCAACGGAGTAGAAGTCCCACATGGCGTTGGAGTTCATCGTGTAATAGTCTCCATCCGACCTGATACAAGTTAGTGGTTGGCTCTTGGAAGTCTCACGTAATACTCACCATGCATGGACAGCAGGGTTCTTGCCGCCGCCGCCGTTCAGATCAAACATGACATCGTTGTCATCCGTGATTTCACTTCGCAGGTGGCACCTGAGGCGCTTCCTGATCTCATTGTTGTGGGAGTCCAGCTGCTTTTGTAATGCGGCCAGAGCAATTTTGCCTGTCTCAACAGCCTTCTTAAGCTCGGTGATTTCTTGGTCACGCTGAGTGATAGTGGCAGTCTTCTGGCTGACGAGCTCCTTTTGCTCCTTGAGTTCCTTCAGAGCTTGCTCGAGCTGAGCCCTGAGGTCCTTCAGCTGCTTCTCAAGATCGGCGATCTTGTCGGCCTGCTGCTTCTTCTCATCCTGTAGTCGCTTGTTATCCTTGGTTTCGACCTCGAGCTGAGCTTCGACGATAGCAATGCGAGTGACAAGACCAGCGATTCTCTCACTATCAGCCTTGTTACGGGCCTCAGCGGCAGCAAGGGTAGTGGACGCCTCATCAAGCTTCTTCTGGGCTTCCGCCTTTGAGGCCCGCTCATACTGAAGTTGAGATTCGAGAAGTTCAATAGCCTTGTGGTCGTCAGAGTCATGTTTCTTACTCTTCGCAATCTCGTCTTGCAGTCGTTTGGCTTCAAGTTCGTTTGCTTGGCGAGCCTCTTCAAGTCTTTTGGTCAGATCATCGGCCTTGGCCTTCTCGACGGTCAGGTCGCCTGTAAGCTTCTTGACTTCCTTAGTCAGCTCGTTGCCCTGAGCCTTGACAGTGTCAAGTTGGTGCCCTCGAGCGTGGAAGTCGGCGTCCAGTGCAGTGAATCGCTGCCAAGGTTAGTAAAAATCAGCAGAGTTGAGATTAAGTTCTTACATCGTGAGCATACTGGGCAAGGTATCCGGCCTGATCAGCGTATGCAATGGTGTGTCTGAGGGTCTCAATAAGTGTTTTGGGGAAAGGCAGGGGGTCGGCAACTCGAGCCAGCGCAGGTTGGGGCTGAGGTGAGTGGAGTTCAAGCTCAGCCTTCTTGCCGGGGGTTTGCGGGGGGTCCCAATCACTGCAATGGCTGTTAGTACTTGGCGGAGAGACACAGGGCGTAATTGGACATACTGAGAACGATGATCAATGAGTGCCGACAGAGCAAAATCACCCAGATCATGAGGAGATCCTGGGCTCTTTACTTTCACCGAGAGCTTCTCCGTCTTCCTGTTCCAGGAGCAATCGATATCGTAGTAAGATTTGTAATTGAACTTGACACCACTGTCATCGTCAGAAATCACCTTCTGGGGCTCAGCGCGGAAAGATGGGGCTTTCGCGACACCATTTCCATCGCGAGTCCACTGCCACATGGAAAGAATGGGTTTATCTTGGCCCAATCCCTCAGGCGCGATGAAAATGGCCATCTCGTTGCTCGCGTACTGGTCCCAGGTGATTTTGCCGGTCCAGATCCTGGTCGATGCGGCAGTAACGTCACCCTCAGACTGCCAGATACGCTTGAACTCCATAGGGCTCTCATAGCCGCTGGGATTGCGCATGACGACCTTGAGCTTCTGGTAAACATTACCAGAGGTGATCTCCCAACTGTAGTAGGAGGACTTGGCGACGAAGGTGTCGTCCCCGGCTGGAGTCTTAGAGACCTTGTCAATGGCAATCTTGTTGAAGGAATTGTCTTTCTTAACATTTGACGCGTTAAAGGTCCATTGGTAGAAGAGATAGACAGTATCTCCGACGCGAACAGGTCCGTCGGGTAGAACGATAATAAAAGTTTCGTTATCGCCGTAAGGCTTCCAATCGAGTCTGCCTTCATAGACGAACATGTTGGGCAGAATAGTCTGAAGAGGTAAAAAGGCGAATAAAAGGTTTGAGAAGTATAGTGTTAGATGGACTGAGGAATTGAAATGCTGTTGTACAGTCCAGGTCGACCGTTATATAGTTGATAACTATTGCTGCTAAATTGACTGACAATTCTTATTAGATGAGGTGTCTGTAAGGAATGAGTGAAATGCCGTATTTCCGCATGGTCATGAGGAATTACGTTCAATAGTTTTCTGCATGTCTTTGCTAAACGTCAGCTGAAATTTTTGTGGCTGTCTGACCCTTTGAGACGAATTGACAGATATGCGCCTGCGACCGGTGGCTACCTGAAGGCAGAGCGTTGTAACTGTCTGACAATATTTTCCAACTACGAAAACAGTACAGGGTATGCAATCGAATCATGTTCTCGACATTCCCCCCGCCTTACGCTTTGACCTTTCCACAGACTTCCTTACTGCTCCCAAGCACCCTCAATGTCACATCAGCGGGACACTCGCTGTTGATATTGTATGACGATTAGCTCCAGGCCTGACTGTGGCGTCTAATAATATGGAGAACGGCACAGGTGGTCGGCTTAGCCGTCCATATCAATCTACAGTGATCGCTGGTCAACCCCAAAAAGGAAATGATAATCTGGCATCAAGGGAGCTGACAGTCCCGTTTTCACTAGCTGAAAAAGCCGGAACTAGAACATGCACAACGATGGTTGAGCAGCATGACTTCCATACACTTCCAAGATCGCTACTCTGAGCTCATTTTATAACTCCAGGAAATCTCGACAAAGGTCGGCGCACCTCGTGAAAGCATCCGTCGCTATATGGTAAGCTATGAAAGAAGAGGTACATCAGAGCGTCATAAGTGGAGAACAGTCTTACAGGAGGATCGTTCCTTCATCCTTCATGATATCATAAGGTCTGGGCTTTTAGTTACCTACCTCCGTCATTTTTCTACACACGGAGAAAGAGATATAAAAGAAGAACAGCTATAGCAGTCTGTTGTTCATAAACCATCTACACTATCCTTCCTACCGATAACCGCATTACTTGCAATTATGAAGTTCTTTGCTGCTCTGACCTTTGCCCTCTCAGCCCTGGGCTTAGCATCTGCTACCAAATGCTGCGCCGACAAGAGTGTACGTATCCTTTGGGGTCACAGTATGTTTGTTCAAACTGATAATTTATCGATAGTGCTCCGGTGAATGTGTCCCTATCGCGGGGATGGAGGGTGAGCTTATATCTTGTCCTTTGAATAAGCCCCAGCCATGCGAGGGCGATCCGTAGAGGCCAGGTCCGCATTTACAAAGGGTCGGGGAGGAGGATGCAACAGTTGAGAGACGCTTTCCGTGTGCTGAAGAAGGGTCTCGTAGGTGGTCAGAACCATGATTCTTCTTACCTGTTGAATATATCACAATGCGTGTAAGCTAGAACAATTACGGATCAACTTTCTCATCTGGTTTGGCAGCAGGGGTTTTGAATGTTAGCGCGAAACTCTCTATTGAGCTAATTGAGGACCCCTGTAGATTGCACACTACAGTTGGGGGCTAAAATCGTACTTGTGCCAATAGAACGAGGTTATATCCTCGCGCTTAGTTTCACAATATAATTTCCTACAAATCCTACTAAAGCCTGAGGCAACGATGAATCCTTCCGGCTCTGGAAATCAGCGTATTATTTCCCCTCCCACCCTTTGAACCCTTTTTTCTCGCGCTCTCGCGTGAAGATAGCTGCCGACGACAGGCATTTTGTCGCAGTTGCCATTCTTTCAATGCCTTGATCCAAATACTCAGTCAAGCCCTCCGAAGAACAAATTTACAACTCTCAATTTTCTTATTCGGTTCCATTATCCTCCACGGCGATATGGAACATCAGAAAGGCCCTGATGTCCGTGCCGAGACGCTCGACATACAAAGATGGAGGTCGACTGTCAAAAACAACGAAACAAATGAGGTTCAAACACTTTTGGAAACCCAGACAGAAAATGCGGGTCTTGCTTCATCGTCGACACAAGACTCTGATGCCAACAAACCCCAAGAGGGACATGATGAAAGTTCTAGTACTGATGACGGATCAAATAACAAAGCTGACCCACTTTACGATGTCAACAAGTCTACTCGTTCACAGTGCATCGGTGGCATCTTTGTTGGTTGTCTTTTAGCCCTCGCATGTATCACGTCTGGTATCTACGTCCTTGCCACGCGAAAGGAAAGGCTTGCTGCTCGCATTGACATTGATGCGACCGCAACAGAAATGCTATCACTTGTTTTCAACATCGTACTCACGTTCTGCATCGACAGCATGGCTTTCATTCATTCGGTATCCTTGAGATGGGCCCTGTACAGTGAACAGCGATTGGAATTCAATACGAATCTCCGCCTTCTCACCAGTTCGAGCAAGAGTGGACCTAATCGGTGGTATACAAACGTCTTTAGCATGATTTGTCTAGCGTTCTGTTACGGAGCTTCAAGTTACTTACTATTACCCACCGACTACCTACCGGATGTTGTATTTTTGAACGGTGTGGCTCTGGTGGTACTGGGCTTGGCACTTTTGGGACACGCGATAGTTTCGACCTGGTGTCTTCGGACCCGGTCGGATTCTGTATTAACTTGGAGTTCCAATCCATTGAGCAATTGCTTAGCGGCCGTGCAGAGTGGGATGCTTCAACGACGCGAAGGAAGATGTATGCAGCCCGTGTCTGATCATAGCTCTTCTCCATCGGGACAAGGCTACGAACACGATGACATGGAGCCAGTTCATCCTCTTAAGAAACAAAAGAGCATCTACAATTCACACAAGCATACAAAAATGATCATCATATTGCTGTGGACGCTGGCAATACTCGCCACAGGATGGGTGTTTACAATCTTGGGACTGGATCTTGCCTACGCAGCCGATAGCGGCAATTATTGTCCACCTGGCGCAACCACACTAAAATGGGATGTACAAGCTCCAGGTAGTTGTGACAGCAATATGGCCAGCCTCTCGATGTCCTTTTCTCAAAAGGGAGATGGATATGATCAAGACAAATACCCGCTCCTGCAAGTATGCTTGGGCTTGCTCTTCATCACCGCTATTCAAGCAACCCAGTCTTTCGCCTTGCACTGCACTGAACTCCTTGTCAACATTTCACGAGATGAAAATCACTGGAGGAAAGCTTATGACGGTATAGGAACCAGCGGGAAATGTCCCAAAGGGTCTCTGCTCGCGAGCGACTCACTGAAGAACGCATTGACCAGCTGGGAATACATCACCCTGAGCATCTTCAAGTCCCTTTTGCACTGGAGCGTTGGTCAAGCTCTACTGCCGTCCATGAACGGACGATTCATAGGCCCTGTCGAGTTTTTGACTCCCTCTTCCGTAGAGGGAGAAATGGCTCTGGCAGGCATTACATTTTACATGACTTATACTCGGTTGATGCTTTACGCAGGCCTTGCTATACTACTGGCCGCGTTTGCAACTTTCTTGGCACTCAGAAAGCGATCGGGACCTCAGCCTGCTACTGTGGGTCATTTGCAAACTATTGCTGATCTGGTTGATGATTGGACTTTGAATGAGAAGGGTCGTATCTTTTGGGGAGACAAGGGAGCCGACACGGAAGCTGAAATTCGTCATGCAGGGACCAGCTCAGACCCAGATGCTTTAGAAAAGATTTGCCTTGATGCTATTTATGCAGGATAGTAGTGGAAGATTACTAAATCTCTTTCATATACAATACATTTTATTTTAAAAACTGGGTCGAGCCTTTGCCCGTTGGTGTGACAAATCTCTACACTCCTGTTTCAATTGACAGTTGCAAGATATCTTGACTCTTCAATGCTTTTGATCTTCGTGACAACGAAGAATGAGTCTAACAGTGCCTAACTCAACTGTATTACCTACCTGCCTAGAGGTCTAGGGTCGGCTGTTTGAGTCACATAGACATCACAACTTCCAATTGGCTTGGTGATGGACGAGGCCCCACTGTGTGCTTATCCATAAGCGCCTGTGAAGACAGTGCTGCATTTTCAACCCTCTTCCATACAACCAACAGCCAGCCAGTATGCGTCTCCTGAACGTTAACACACTACAGCTCGAGTGGTTCCCGGGCGACCAGAAACCGGCCTATGCTATTCTCTCCCATACATGGGGCACCGAGGAGATCATGCTACAGGATGTTCCGTCTTTGCGTACAGGGCAGGGCGCGGGCTTCGCCAAGACCACTTAAACATGCTGTTGATAGCCTCGGACAGTTCAGCGCTACTCGTTTTATCGATGCAGCACGTGTCGACCCAGACGTAGTTAAAGCCGCGGCGGCGAGCCTCCGCACAGGCAGCCCTTGTATGAAAACTCGGATATATGCTTTGCATACCTTGACGACGTGTCTGCGGGTTCCGTAGATATAGGAAATTCTATGAGAACAAGTCGGTGGTTCACCCGTGGATGGACGTTGCAGGAACTGCTCGCCCCAACGGAACTGATCTTTTTCGCCTCTGACTGGTCCATGATTGGGACACGCCACGAGTACGCTTGGATTGTGAGCCACGTAACTGGCGTCGAGCCAAAGTATCTTGAGATTCCAGACACTGTTAGTCTTCAGGCGCGCCAGGTATTGATATCCAGCGCTACAATTGCCCAGCGAATGCATTGGGCCTCCAGGAGAACGACCACGCGCGGAGAGGATATGTCGTACTGCCTTCTCGGCCTATTTGGTATTAACATTCCGTTGTTATATGGCGAAGGCTCCGAGCGAGCTTTCTTTCGTCTTCAAGAAGCTATTGTCCGAGACCCAACGGTATTTGATGTTACACTTCTCGCTTGGGATATCGCCAAGCCCAAGGAAATGTCATGGGAGGCAGAAAAACTTTCCTACTGGACCCCAGCAGTTCGCTTCCTCATTCGCACTAGCCATCCTTGGTACCACCTCCAGCCACCAAAAGAGGACGGTGATATACGAGGTCTATTCGCCCGGTCTGTTCATTCTTTCTCGGGGTCCCAAGACCTGGTACTGGTCCAGTCAGATGTTGAAAGATCACTGACCGACCGAGGTCTGAGCATCACACTTCCTGCATCCAGCGATAGCCATCCTTACCTCATTTTGCCCTGCCGTATGAGACACGATCCCTGGAGACTACTTGCTATCCCGATTGTTCGCCAAGGACTAAATATGTACGCTCGAACTTCGCAGGAGGCAACTTTTGTCGAGCACGATGTTTGGAGTCGCTGGGCCCATCGTCAGGTGCACTTAATGGCTCGCGTCAAAGACCTTCCTTTTCGGCCTTTTGAGACGCTTCTGAAAGTCACAAAGAGCGAACCAGCTCAACTGTCTCTGTCCATACCCAGCCATCACTTTGATTTTGTTGGGATTCGAACCTCCACTGGCTGGTCCCGTCAACACCACCCAGCAGATACATTTTTGATTCCATATCGCCCGAGGAAAACGAGTTTATGGTTCATTCCACACAATGCATTTTTTACACACCAGTCATTTGGATGGACTGGAAATGGAACATTTGAATGTGTAACGGCCGTACTGCTGCAGACTTGGCTCAAGAAGACTCGCTTTGCAGTATTTCTGGAGGCATATGAGACCCACTGGTTGCTCAAGCCATTCCTAGGGCCAATTGGAATGTCCGTTTGCTTCCGACCGGATCTAACAACTTTCGAAGAAGTTGATCGTGTATTGCAAGACGGTTCTCGTTCAGACATGTCAAGCTGGAATACAATCACGCTAGATGACCTTTTAATCCTCACCTCTAGTTCGTCGAGGTTTGTTACAAGCCTGCCTACTTTGAGGGTTGGGATCGAGGTGTCCCGGTCCGGTGGTTGGATGGCTTGGGCCAGATCTATATACCGCGTTGTTGAGCTATTCGCCGAATTTATCATCAACCCCTCGGTTCCTACATGGTTCTATATCTTGCTCCAGTGGAAAGGGCCAACCAAGGCAGACTGGGACGCCATGTTGCCCATCATGCATGATCCTTACGCTCCCGCAGCGATTTCCATGCTATTTTGGTTCATCGCTCTCCATCAAGACATGCCTCTTGTAGCTCAGCTCTTCCCTAGCAGCTCAAATCTCATAAGACAGAATCGATTTTGGCTGGCTATCATTGTCGATATAATCAGCTTCAAAGTTACATCCTCTAACTCTGTTCACGATGCAATATCCGCAGCTACAGCAGCCAGGCTGTACCTGTATTATTACAAACAGCCGAATAGCGAAATCACTGGATATCATGCAAAACTGATGGGCGGTTTTGTGTTCATTTTTGGATGGACAGCAATTATTACCATTCAGTTGAAACATTCCCCGCGCCTTCTCAATTTTAATGAGCCTATATTGCATTTTCTTTCCATGGTGCTGCTGATGGTTACCCATACTGCTTCACTCTGCTTTTACTATTTTAATTTCTCTCGTTAAGCTTTGCATATAAGGCTGCTGAGGTGTAAGAAACACTGTAGGAGGGGATCAAGATACAATTTAGAAACAAATCAAATGTGCTACATCCTCGATGGCTTGAGCTCTCGTGTATAAATGGCTGCAAGGTTCCCCAACTCCAATGCAAGGGCTTATGTGGCACTAACCATATTAATAGTCTAACGACATCTCGTTGGTACTGCAAAATCCTCCTGTAGACGGAGCCAGCGGCTGCCAGATGTTGGCCCCAATTGCCAGAAACATTGATATCATGGTTCAATCTGGGTCTAGTCTTCCCCTAATTAAAGCCCTCTTCTCGTTCAGGGTGATTCAACCGTCGCGGCAAGACTGGCGGAAGTAAACATTGGGAACTTTTGAAGGCTGGATAAGGCGATACAGCCCTGGCAACGTATGAGGAGTCATATCTTTTTCAGTCACGCCATGGTCCTGATTCAGAGTAAAAGCCAAATATCCATGGTGACATGTGCCGCTTTGTTCCAGGGGTTCTGCTATCCCTGCAAGGACCCCGCTATAAGGTCTGCACTCAATGGTGTGCATTAAGTAATATCTGTCGACCAGCAACTACCAAGCCGGAACGCGGCCATGCAGGTACAGTACGTCCATCACCGGGGAGCAACGTTGCAGCACCGCCCTGTCACGTTATTAGAATTCGATTCTTCCGCCCACAAGAACCTGATCAATCTGCCATTTGTTTATGCGTAACCTTCAGCGTGCACAATTCCAACATGCATTTCCCCCCTCGATGTATCTTTTCTCTCGCCTGTTGGTTTCTCCTACAAAATGGGGGAACTGCGAAAGAATTAAACGGTCCCACCGGTGCCTTGCAGATCGACCTTGTATTTCCACGCAATGAGACCTACAACCCGTCTCCAATAATGCCAATCGTTTTCTCCTTCCGCAACACTGAGCTGCTTCCCTATCTCAGACCTTCAATCTCATATGAGGTCTGGAACTACAACAACTTCAGTGCAGACAGTACATATGGCGCTATCGACGTTCCTTCGGTCAATAAATCTAGCGTCAACCCACATATCGAGTTCAAGTCGCATTTGTATCCTTTTAACACAGAAGGTACATGGAAAGTCAATTTTCACATCCGCTGGAAGCATTGCTATGTTTCACCGGCCGAACAGGGGCGTCGCGAACTCGAGATGCTTGATATCAACACAACTGATATCGGCGTCATCTTCACCACTAAGGGCACCTCCAAGCAGATCGACCTTGCTGCGGCGGCTAGCAGGAACTGTTCTTCCCCGTTTGGAGTCACCATCAACGTCACAGACACAATGCGAACTCCTTCATCAGATCTGGTCTATGACCAGGATGTCTGCCCAATTGTTGCATCCTCACCGAAAAAAGCTGATAGCTGTGATGTTACGCTTGACGCTACCTCTGCGTCGAGTCTCGACGCCTCAATGACTTCCTGGGTGTGTAATAAGTTTCGGGAGACACGTAGACCTAAAGAGGTGGACTGTAGCTCTCAGAAGGAGGAGAAGAGCACAGCGCTGCATAGCATTGCAGGAGGGGTAACTTGCTTAGCATTTGCTTTGGGAGTACTTGTGTTGATCTGAAGTATCCTGTAACTATTCTTTTTATATACTTTGAGGTTGAGCGGTAAAAGGAGCATCCAGAATATCACCAGTACATGATGCTGTATTATTGATTAGTCTGTGTATGAGTTTATGTTCGCGATCTGCTTAGCATAGTGCTGCTTAAATGTAAGCAGGTCTTGGAAGATCCAATGTGATACTGTGAATAGATAGTGTAGTCATTGTAGAAACTACTTCACTACTCTTTGATCTGTACTCCTAGTTGAATGATTTCATCTCACTTTCGTCACGGAACTGACATATAATGTTGACAGAACCACAATAGCAATTTAAGGAAGAAATGTTATTTGGTATGTAATAGAGTGATTAGTAGTCAGGCTATGAGTTAGGGTCTATTAAGCTTCGACGGAAGCTAAAGCTCATCAGACCCAGACTTCATGACTTGTCAATGTAATTATACTAGCTAACACTGGCTCAATACCAAGGTTGCATGTCTAGGTATGGTAGATGCCCCATAAGACTGGCTGCGTCATACCCGTATTACCAGCACAAAGAACCTTACCAGACGCACCGATCTTGCCATTCTTCTTAAACTGCTTTATAGAGGTGTTGATGGCCTCGATGAGGTCCCCACCACCGAAATGGAAGTGTATGTTTCCATTGAGCTCTGTCGCTTCAACTCCAAAGGCGCAGGTGCCATAGTGTCCAAGCTCCCTGTGCTGAAGATCTGCTGTCTGTGTTGTCCACTTGGTCGAGCCGTCATTCTGAAAGTTCTTGATCATAACCTCGCAGTCCGACACCAACGGAGATGCGTTACTCGTGTCGTCCTTGTAAGTTGACTTGTTGCATGACCTCTGCCCGGGGGGGATATCGCATGGGTAGAAGGGGCTGGAGCCTTTGGCAGCCGTATCCCACGACTGCCATGCGCGCTCGGGGCTGCATACGGGAAGGCGCATGATTCCGGGTGTGGTGACGTCGAGTTTGAAAAGATGGTCCGTGTTGAGATCACCGGCGACTTTGTCTTCAGGTATTGCTTTGTGCTTTTTCCGTTTTGCTTGTAGGTGCGAACAGAACTGTATCCCTTTGGTTTTTTACATGATTCGCAGCCAAGAGGAGAGCTTCAGTAACTTACCCGACAACGATATCCTGTGCCGACATGCCTCCAAACCTGGTCCCATCCAAGGCTTCGATACCCGGTGGAGCCCTGAACTTGCTCCAGGCGCAAACATCTGGGCAAGAACCGCCCGTGTTACATTCCTTCTGACAGCCTCCAATGCCGTCTTCTTTCGGGTAGACCAAGTAGTAAAGTCGATCGCCATAACAGGTGCTGGTAGCATCCATGGCTTCTTTGCTCACGTAGTCCTCGGAAGGATATTCCGCGTCACAATCGTAACCTGAGTCAAGAACGAAAGCATAATAACCAGCGACTCTCCATATTGTAGGGATGATATATCCATAGAAGGTCTTTGCAACGTGTTTCTTGAGGTTGATACCAGTCGGGACAGCCTCCGTCTCGAAACTCGACCCCTCGCCGTCGATGCCGGCTTCGATCATTTTCCCGTCTGAAATGAGACTCTCAAGTATCTTGAGTGAAGCAGGATTAGAGCCATTGAAAAGATCGTTTACTGAAGCATTAGCAAGCGTTTGCCATCCATCGAGAACCTGGCCCATGTAGCTTGTGAAACTATCTCTCTTCCCCACTGTCCACGTAGTTCTGTGCATTGCGTCAGTGCCTATCATTGCTCTGGTATAGGAAGATTGCAAACTTACTCTGCACTAACGCCACTTCTTATATCTTTCACCAAAGTTGTGCTTTGTCCAATGAAAGTCATGGTCGTGTCCTTGGCATTGTCATGGTTTGCCGGATTGCCCTTAGAGTAGGGAAGGTTTTTGAGGTATGAATTGAAGAAGGGACTGAGAATCTGTTAGCTGGAGTGAGAGCATTTATGGATTCCTGTAGAGGCTTACGCGGCAATTGAAGAAGTACCCCAGGTAAGAAGGTCAATCATGACAAAAAGCCATGTATTGTCTTCCGCTTCAGGGATTGGTGCAAACTTGTTGCCAAAGTCGGCGACATCGAAGGAGACGGAAGTAGCCGCGTCGTGCACTGCATTGTAGTAGTCGCTATACATTTTGTGAATTCTGGCCCAGGAATTCCAGATGAACTTTGCCGCTGGTCCTGGAAACTTGCCGTTCATCCTATCGCTGCACTCTATTATTTCATTGAACGGACCGTCATTCAACCATTGGCAATTGGGCCTCGGCGTGATGTGGAGATTCAGAGAGATCGACCTGCTCAGGGTGTATCCCCTGTCCTCATCCAAATCCTTCCAAATTCTCATGAGATCTTTCCAGGCGCCATTGGCGCCCGATTCTCTCCATGCGGTAGGTGCTGACATAAATTTGATATGCTCGTTGACGTCTGAGCTACAGTCGAGGTCCGTCCAGTTGCCTGTTCTCTCGTTGTCCAGCTTGGGATCATAACCGCGTGCTGCGTCTTCTTTGAAGATAGCCCAGGACTTGGAGGGCCTGGGGACATCGTGGTATTCCTGAAGATCGACGGCCCAGTCAGTCGTGCCACCCATGCCGAATCCCTTGTACACAGCGTCGCGCGCCTTTTTGGTGCTGGGGCTCATACAAGACACCCATTCTTTATCGTCGTATACGATCATTCTAACTAGTATGCGAGGTATGAGCTAGAGTCGTATTACAAGATATAGGCTAGAGCTCCCAGTAAGAATGCTACCAATGTGGTCTCTCCAGAAGCAATTTGCACTCCTTTACTATCCTCTTTCCCATCCAGTGGCTCGCAATCCCAACTGTCCGGAATCTCCGACCTGTTGGGGATGCTACCGCAAACCCGCCAAGTCATTTCGGCGGCGATGCTTGTTGCAGCCGCAGAGGTCACGGCGATACACTTATCTGCCAAAGTTACCAGAGGCTCGACTGCGCAGACCTCTGCTACCATCTCGTCGGCGCGGTCATCCCCCTCCGGGACCTTGACCGTGTTTTGGACATCGGCGGTGAGTCCAACAGGAGATGAACAATTGTTGTCGCTTGTCTCAGCAGCGAGGTCGACCTGTCCTGAAGGGCCCTTCGTAGTGAAGGTAATGTTGATCTTGGTATAGTTGGCGTCAATATAGTGCGAATCGTTGTAGTAGTGATCGCGATCCTCGACGCAATTGAGAACACCAGTAGTAAGCGTCATAAGCCATTTGCCTTCGAGATCCAAGTACCGATGGTAAAGGACTTCTAAGTGAGGATCATGGTTGGCTGAGAGATTGATTTGCCCAGTATCGAGTCTGCCATCAAAAATAAATTGGCTAGTATTACTGTAATTGTAGATCTTGTAGATAGCATAAGGTTGAAGAGTAGGAATAAGTTCGGGGTTTCGGAAAGAGAAAACAAAAGGCGTCATTAAAGAGGGAACGAACGTCGACTCATTGCGTGGAAAGACTAGGTTAAAGTCCAAGATGCCTGTAGAATCTTGTTGCCGATTCTCAGCAGTCGCGTTGGAGACGAAGATGAGGACGAACCAATACGCCAAGGAATAGATGCAACGCATTTTGCAAATGAGTGAAAATGTTGGTCGAGAATGTGCGCAGGAACAAATTTAGTTTACCAGGGCCTGGACGACTTCTTGTAGTGAGCGGGATCCACGACCCTGCGTCTGTCAGGGCACATGAGTAACGTGCCGGCATCTGCATGGCCGTGTTTCCGGCTTGGTAGCTGTTGGTCGATAGATATGAGGCAATACACTATAGAAAGTAGTTATTCTAGCGGGGCCCTGCAGGGATATGGAAAGCCCCCGGATAAAGCAGCACATGTCACAAGGGGTTTTCAGCCTCTGCTGCGGAAAGAGATCATATGCTAATTAGACAAGCAAAGATCGACAGGTAACGTTACTCCTCATACGTTTAAACTCGTTAGCGAACATCCAGAAGAGAGTACAATTCGCAGCCTAAGGCCGAGCTCGGTTACAGCGCCAAGACTGCGTCACCTTTTCCAGCGTTTAAAAGTTCCTGATACTTACTTTCGCGAGATTTTACCGCGACAGCAATTTCCCCTTTGGGAAGGAAAAGAGTGTTTTAAACTGGGGAAGGCTGGGGTTAGATTGGCCACTTTGAGCAAGCATAAAATGAACTTTTGGAGCTGTCGTGGCCAACCCCATGCAACCACTGGCTCGGCCCGTCGGAACATTCTTCAGTTCTAACGCATGCTTGCCAATGTACCGTTCTCGGTGAAGCCCAAAACTCAGAACCAACAGCCTCAACAGGGTCTATCCAAAGGTTTCTGGAGGGGGAAGGTGTTGCTCTTGTTCGCCGATGAGGCGCAGAATTCTGGAAGACCAATAGTAGACTTCATCAGACGGTTGAGGGACTTTCAGTCCACCAGATCGGAAGACAGAAAGCTATAAATCGAGTTATGGATGGTACTGGGTAGATACTGCATCAACACCTTCACTCAGTCTCTTTTTCTTCTCATCGATCGTTCAAGCCAACGAGATGCATCTCACAACACTTTTGGCTGCGAGCCTTCTCCCGGCGCTTCCCTATGCCCGTTCTATTCCCTCGCGTCGAGGTGTGGATTGTTCGTTCTACACCTCTCCCGACAGTGGAGCGACATGCGCAACCTTTGCTGATGCCTGGGGCATGTCTGAGGATGATTTCAAGGCATTGAACCCTGGTATCAAGTGCCCTAGCATCGACACGGCAATGTCCTACTGTGTCATTGGGTCTGTTACCGATGGTGATGATGAACCTTCATCTACCGCCGCCGGTCCCAAAAGCACAGTTCCCGCTTCTACCAAGATGACTTCGGTTATTAAGACAACCGCTACCCCTATTAAGCCCACCGTTACCCAAAAGCCCTCTACAACCAAGCAGCCTTCTGGCAATGGTATCAAAACCCCAGAACCTATCCAGGAAGGCATGGTGACCAACTGCAACAAGTTCCACTATGTGTCACCCACAACCAGTTGTCAGGGCATTCTTAACTATAACAAGATTTCCCTTGCCGACTTTGTCAAGTGGAATCCGGCTGTCGGCCGAGAATGCGAACTACTCTGGGCCGGCACGAACGCATGCGTCGGTGTCATCGGCTCCACCCCATCTCTCACAACAACCACTAAGCCTAAGCCTGTAACAACTACTGTTAAGGGCAACGGAATCAAGACGCCAGAGCCCATTCAAGAAGGTATGGTGTCCAATTGTAACAAGTGGCACTTTGTTGGAGACACGACTACCTGCCAAGGCATTATTAACTACAACAAAATTACTCTTGACGACTTCGTTGCATGGAATCCAGCTGTCGGTAAAGGCTGCAGCCACCTCTGGAAGGGCACTCATGCGTGTGTTGGCGTGGTAGGGTCCAATCCCAAGCCAAAGCCAACAGCAACGGCTCCCAGTAACGGAATCAAAACACCTTCTCCTATTCAAGAGGATATGGTCAAGAATTGCGTCACATTTCACTACATCAGTTCCACAACCACGTGTCAGGCCCTTCTGAAGTACAGGAAGATCACAATAGACCAGTTCTTCAAGTGGAACCCAGCAGTTAAGAAGGATTGCAGCGGTTTATGGAAGGAGACTCATGCTTGTTTTGGCGTTAAATAGCCGGGTTCAGGGATCATACTTTCCAATTTAGACCTTATCCTTTACTACTTGGGTTTAAGGTCTCAGACGTACAAGCGTTGTAGTTTTGCAAATGTATCTTAACTTCTATGTAACTTCTTCTGATATAACCTTTATTGCTATCCTGGAGCCTTGTTTAATCAGCATACTTAAAACTGCGAGTGCGACTTATCTAGTTTTAACTGTTCAGCTTGATTCAACACGGTAGACCGCGGATAACAATGTGAGCTGAGTCCAATGCTAGCTGCGCAGGATACAAGGGACCCGATATTTACAAACACATCCAGTGTAAGGATCACTTGATAACAATCTACACCCGATGGGAGGGTCCTAACTTATGTGGAAAATTAGAGATTCCTCATAGGAAGCTCGGCCCGCTGAGTAGCTTGATGCTGGATTGGGGGTTCTAGGAGATCGAGCTGTGTAATAGCTGCCACCTATGATTGAAGTCTGTATTGTAATACTTAAATACCGGGTCTAGATAAAATCATAAGGTAAAGGGGTTTTCATTTATAAGAACCTTTATATACTTAGAGAAGAAAACTACCGGTTTAGATCTATAGCATGCTATTAATACCGTCCAGTTAGATTAAGATAATAGCTTTTATTTTAGTATGTAAAGGACTGCTAAAAAATAGTCCAGGGTAGCTATGCAATCGGCATAGTAAGATTCCAGGCAGGAATTAAGAGCCTTTTTATAGCTCAGTTTATTGTCTCGTTGTAGGGCTATAGAATAAAGTCAGTACAACAGCGAAATAGACCCTCTTTGCTATTGGAGATATCTTAACAATAAACTCCCGACGTCTGATCGGAAAGCATGTTTAAGCGGATCTTCATCTTGTTTCTCAGTACGCAGATGTAAGGCCCAAACTCAAGGGACCTGAAAATAGAAACATACATATATCGATAATCAGATTGGGGTTGACGGAATCTCTAGGCAACGACCAACAAAAGGACTGGTGGCAAAGTTGAACGGCCCCGCATTATGACATAACGACATGTGATAAGTAAGTCGAATTCCTACCCATGTCTTTACGCTTTAACTCGTCCTTGAATCATTCTACGGAGACCTCTTTTTTCGCGCCTCAATGTAAAAATGACCTCTACCATTGAGGACAGACTCATTACCCACGCCTCGGTTGGAGATCTGAGCCAGCTGGAGACTATTCTTTCGGAGGATGAGGAGTCTCTATCTGATAAGGCTGTGCAAGAACTTCTCGCAACGGCAGCAAGAGGATCGCATCTCGATGTGGTAAACTTTCTCTTGACCAAATTCGATTCGGTTCCATTCAACGAAGAGATCGTTCGAAATGCAGTCCGCTCAGGTTCAATTCCGGTCATGAAAGCACTACTGGCGCGAGAGCCTACAGCAATCAACATGCCCTTCGACCATTACGGCTCGCCCCAACCCGGATGCAGCTACATACCCTCTAGCCATAACCGCTGCACTTTACAAAGACCCCGCCGTGATCGACATACTGCTGCAACATGGCGCAAGGCTCGAGCGCTCAGGCGCTTTAGGAGCTGCTGCTCGACTGGGAAATAAACTTATGATGGGTCGTTTGCTGGAGCGCGGGGCACGACCTGAGACTGATTCTATTCGCCCATCAGAGCATGGGTCGCCTCTCCATACTGCTGTTGAAGCTGGACATGTCGGTGTCACAAGGATGCTTTTAGAGCATGGAGCGGATCCTAAAGCCTTGGACGGGAAGGGCATGACGCCTGTTAATATCGCTAGGAAGATGCAGGAGAAAGGCAAGGACATGTCACAGATAATGAAGCTTCTTAGGTACGAATAGAATTACCGTCTAGATCATTGTTACCGTCCAGGATCAATCTTCCCCTCATGCGAATGTGTCTCAGAGTCTTGATCACTCTGATCACCATGTGGCGCGCTCTCACCCCTCATAGCAAGCCCCCTTTGACTTGAATTGGGTTCGAATTCGTCGTTTATCCGTTGAAACGCGCCGGTTTTGCCCCCTGTTCCACCGATCGTTACCAGCTCTGTGGGTATTTTACTCTTGCCCGTAGCATTTCTTGACCCTACACTTTCGAATTTAGAAGAGACCATAAGCATCAGAGGTCTCAAGGTTGGCAGACATAGAGCGATGGTTCCGCAGGCTACTTCGACGACACACCAGGTGCAAGCTGTCGCAAGTGTCCCTATACTTGTTAGCTGAGTGTCGAGTATATGTCGCTTGAGCTGCTTACATGTTGTGTCGACAGGATCGAATTGCATAATGGTCGTGAATCGGTATATACTGGCGAATAAAACACTAAAAAGTCAACAACAGTTCTTGAAAAGGCCAAGGTCAGAACTTACAAACTTCCAAGCATGAAAATAACCAATAACGACAACTTTTGAGCCGTGTTGACCTGCAACTTCAAGATCTGCCTAACAGGCAAACACAAAATCGCCACATCTGTCGCAATATTCGGAACCGCATTGCCGATGAAAGAGGCCTTGAGATCAATACATTTGCCGTCAATCAACGGCAACCAGGCCTTTTTGATCGGATGGCACTGGAATATACACACAGCGCAAATCGCAATCCACCATGCAACCACCGTTGCGGCTATGATGGCGGATATCAATCGAAAGCCTCGAGACGGAAAGACGCGTAAGTACATTGCCAAGAGGGCAAGCTTGATCATCATCACCGCTGTGACGTATATGTTTTCGAAAGCCAGGAGTAGCTTCAAGAATATTATTTGATCTGCGGGGTCGACACGGTCGAAGTGCGTTCCCAGGCCATGTGCAATCACTGGTATCTGTTAGCGTTGACGATGAGGCTCAATGGTGTCAACTCACTGCCATAGTTAAGTCCGCCGGTAATAAAAACAAAAACCTAGCCCATTGTTAGCTTGTACAAGTAACTGCACCAACTCAACCTACCAGCGACACTAGAGTCAGCCAATCATCATTTCCGTAACCAATTCTCATGTATCGCGCCCAAAACCGTAGCCCGACAAACACAGCAGAGAGCACCAAGACCACAGTCGTCGTGGTGTTAAGCTCAGTGCTCCTGTCGGCATTCAGGTCACGCGCCATGTTTGGAGACAGAGTGGAAGTAGAAAGGAAAAACGCAAAAGTTTCGCATGAAGAAATGTCACCAAGATGAAGGAACTGGACCAACGCCAGGGAGAAGAAGAATCCTGCACGGCCGAGATTAGAGTTTGACACTTGCATCATGGTGCGATGTTGAAAGCAAAACAGGTGAAAATCTCACTCCGAATCTGACTAGACTATGGCGATCAGACAAGGGAGATGCCAAAATTCTGTCAGCCACAGAGTCTAGTCTCGGGGGAAGCAATCCTCTTTCTCCTAGTGACCAATGGGATCGAGCCCGTCCGTCCTCTGTCCCGTCTGTCAAATATCAATTTCCGCCGAGTCGCGGCCTGACTGCCTTACTAATCCTCTTTGGTAGACAAATGTGCAAGGACGCGTATCAAAAAAGCAAAGATCAAAACAAGCGAGTCAGAAAGTACGGGACCAGTGAAGATTGCAGCGTTACACTATTGACCCTATGGAAGTTAGTGCCTCTTCGGACCCATTGAAATGCGGCACCGCGCAAAACCCGTTGGTCGCGGGCCGCACCCTCGCCTGTTATTTCCAGCTAGTCTACCGCTCGCCCTCCAGAGAGACATGATGACGAAAGCCAATCATACCTTTTTCGCTGTTTTGCTTTTTGACCTTGGTATAAGCAGCCACAACGCAATGACTGGACTCGAGGTTGTTGAATCAGATGAAACAATTGAACCGCTGTTTCGGGACTTCGTATCATATCCCAGCAGCGTGGTATTTATGTTTTCTGTAGGATTTTATCCCGGATGCCGCGGTCCATACTATGCTCAAAATAGCCTAGTATAATTTGACAATCTTCAACATTCCGTCTGATCCGCTGGTCCGCTTGTTGTTGTCTAACATGTCCAAACAGGTATCAGATAGTAAGATAACAAATAATGTTGTTCTTCAACTATACCAGCATTCAACACTGTCTGAGTCATCCAAGCTCGAGTTTGATCAACTGAAGTCACTACCGTATCCAATCTGTAGCTATAGGTTATGCTCCTTTTCAGTGCAGCGTAAACCCTGTACGTTGCATTTAAGATATTCAACGGACCCTGATGCTAAGTGGATTCGACTGAAATTAGCCCCTTAACGAGACGTTGACGGTTAATACAGTGGGACAATTACTTACTAAAACACACTAACACAATTGATTGGATGAGAAGAGGGTATTCCCATTAGCCTCAACGTGTTAAAATTGAGATTAACTGCGCTACACGCGGAAATTCCGACAAAGACCCAGGAACCTAACTTTAAGAAGCTAATTGACAATTGCAATGAGGGGGGAAGTATACAGCTATAAGTACCGTCCAAACGCGTCATGGGGGAAAAGGGTCCTTGAAAACCGTTCACTTGTTATTAAATACCGAGAACCACATATATCATGGACTCCAAGCCTACCATTGTTTTTATTCCAGGGGCATGGCACTCGCCTGACTCCTTCCAATTGGCTCGCGATGCTTTGCAGGCCCGGGGCTGGGAGACGGAGGCTGTTGCGTTCCCAACTGTCGGAGCCGAGCCGCCTACCAAGGGAGTTCCAGATGACGCTGCAGAGGTCCGCAAAGTTCTCGAAGCTCTAGCTGAGCAGGGCAAGCAGATCGTTCTCGTCGTCCACTCATATGGAGGTGTGGTCGGAGCACAGGCCGTCCGAGGTTTGGGCTACAAGCAGCGACAGAAGGAGGGCAAAGCGGGAGGCATCATTACCTTCCTTTACCTCTCCGCGTTTGTAGTTCCCACAGGTCAAAGTCTTCTGAAAATGCTTGGAGGAAACTGGCTACCCTGGATGCGTGTGGAGGTAAATAGTGCTGCAATAATTCTAGTAGTGAAGGACATCGCTGACATGCTGGACATAGGGCGAGCGAGTGTTTGCAGACACCCCGGAAGAAGTTTTCTACCACGATATGTCTGCCGATGCGCAGAAAAAGGCAGTTGACGCACTGACACATGAGTGCATCCGTGCGTTTACGGATGAGACTGATTACGAGCCTTGGCAGGATATGCACTGCCTGTACTTTATCTGCGAGGAAGACAAGGCGATCCCTGCAGCTGTACAAGAACAGATGGCCGGCATTCTGGGGCCGAACTCAATTGTCTTCAGGAGCAAAGCTTCGCACTCGCCATTCCTTTCCGCTGTTCAAGATGTAGTGGATGGTGTTGAGAAGGCTGCTGCATCGGGTCAGAAGGATGTCTCCGCCTAGTTTTGTTATACAATATTACGTAGAAATTAAGACGAAACTATTGCGTACAAAGCAGAAAGACTGATTTATTCTTCCCAATAAGTGACAAGTAGGGCTCGTATGCAAATCTTGGCGGATCACCGTCGCATTAGCCACGCCCGTCCTCGCATGCAATCTGTACATGATTTAGCTGAGTACTGAATTCGTGTCCCCTTCCGGCTCCAGACATCCAGATAATATATGTGATACCGGATAGCTCGGCAATCCGCGGGCGGCTTTGCCTGGTTCAGCCTTGATATCCCTGCCAAAAATTGTAGATCAGGAACGTTATCTGTGATCTGCTGTGTCATATAGGGTAGGAATACAATTGAAGCCCAATGTAGAGATCGACAACAAGATGAGACTATTCCCTGCACTGCGTTAATTTGCTAACTTGAAGCTAATGTCGGAAATAACCCGAAGCCCTTGAACCAACGGTCAAGGGCACATATCGACTCATTGCATGGAATGATTCAAGCGGCAATTGGGATTGTGTCGTTCAAAGTGACCATTTGGACGATTGCTCGGGACCGTGGAGGGACCGTGGCTGGGTGTTCCAGGAGGTCGCCCTGTCAAGTCAGCTGTTGACATTCGGAAGGACCATGGTGACACTCGATAACATGGAGGAGGATGATACAGCGACTTGGTTCAACCTGTTTCAGCAGGGAGTGACCCATGACTTGGTATCGGCCTACAGCGATAGAGAATTGACCTTTCAGAAGGATAAACTTCCCGCGATATCTGGGCTGGCCAGATTCTTTGCCGAACACCTTGAAGATCAATACCTCGCTGGTATCTGGAAAAAGGATCTTTTTCTAAGCCTCTTCTGGTACTGTGCTTGTTCTTCTTCGATGAAAAGACAGCCATTCTTGGCATCAATCAACACAATTACTTCTCGTCCATATGTTGCACCATCCTGGAGTTGGGCTGCCGGATTGGACAGCATGGAATTCGGGACCTGGGGCTTTTATCCAGGTCAGTCTCAGTACCAATCAGCGCCGGAATGCAATATCGTTGATGCCCAATGCACTGTCGAGGGACTGGATCCATTTGGGACTTTAAAGAGCGGCTACATCGTACTTTCTGCCAAGGTCCGACGACTAGAGAAGGAAGAGTTCTCATTTACGCCTACTCCGAATGGACAGAGGGAAATTACGACTGGTATCTCAATGGTGAAACCAGAGTTATGCAGACCTTTCTGGATGGGCACCCAGAAAGTGACGATCCTGATATTCATCGCGTGCTCTTCCTACTTTTGGGAAGCTGTGACGACTATGGCTTAGAGGCCTATGGAAAGATTCGAAAGGATGGAGCTCCAAATGACGAAAGATGTGCCTTTGGACTTGTTCTTTATCCAACTCAGAAGGCAAATACTTTCTATCGTGTTGGTCTATTTAGTTCGCAGGTTCGGAATCACGCGCCTGATGGAGGCTTGAAGTTTTGCGATAGCTGGAAGACGGAAGAGATTACTATTGTCTAGAGAAATAAAACTTTCATAGCGCATTGCAGAGTGTTGTTTTATCAAGTACGCATTGCCAGATATGTTATCGCAAGATGTGTCACAAGCAAACCACAAGTAGTGGGAGCATCGTCCAGATACGGGATCTTTAAACTGAGTGCACTTTTTGGTAGCTTTATTATCTTTTTCGTGCAGCAATTGATATATATTCCACTACTATCAAATCAATCTATCTGGTAATCCACTTAACGTCTATTCATCGGAATACATGTATTCCGCACAATCGGACCAGGACTCGTCTTAGAATTTCAACACCACCAAATACTTCGTGTATCGCTTCCGTGTATCTTGGCAATGCTAGAACTTTATTGTCAGACTACAGAAAGCCATTCTTAGCAAAAACGACAACTGAACGAGACAGCCGCACCAGCAGCAGGCACAGCAATAGTCAAGGCTTTTCCAACCAGATTGCAGAATACGCAGTCCAACTTCTTGGTGTCACACTCGATCGTATACTTCATGTTCCCATGTTCGTTAGAATTATCTCCAGATCCGTCCCTTGGAATGTTGCGCATGGTGAGCTCCATGCTGGCAGGAAGCTTGTAGTACCGGTCGATCTTTTGCTCATATCGTTGACACTGGCCTTCCTTGCCAGGTCGCGTATCAGGCTGTCGGCAGACCTCTGTCACCACCTCTCGCTCGCTTGTAAACTTGTCGTGCGTAGCCAGCGTCTCGAACACCGCAGCCATGCGCTCCAAAGACTTGTTGACAGGATCCCCGCTGCATTCCCAACTAATGGTACATTTGTCGTTGAGCTGACGCTTGGTGGTGTCACACTTGAACAGGTCTGGCAAGAATGCTTCTTTGGCTGTTTTCATGACATGGCTGGCGGGCTTGTTCCAGAATTCGACTGTGTCGCTGTTCATTGAGCCACGGATTTCCATCTTCTGAGGTTCAGGCTTGGGTTTCTCCGGGCTACTGTTGGGGTCAGGACGGCCTCGATGGTTGCATACGTATGCGCTGGAGCACCATTTTCCATCGGCCAACTGGAAGACTCTGTCCCGGTGATAAGAGTAGCATGTGAGGTCTTTCGTTGGTTCATACGAATGGTGAGCGATTCCAGCCTCGTTGGGGTCCTTGACGTTGAGGTCATTCAGCACAGCCCATTCGTCGCCGTTAGGCATAGTGAATCCAACCCATCCCCAAGGATAGTTGCCAGTCCAAGGCACGTTGACCATCATGGTTGGCTTGTTGGTGTTCTCGCCCTGACCAGTCCACACGTCGCCATTGTAGTAGATGGCCTCGCGAGAGGTCGAACCGCCGTTTACACCTAGCCCGATGCCACAATCGGCGAGGACGAGATTCTCGTTAGGTGTGTTCTGGGAGTAGGCAAGGGGAGCATGAGAAAGGAAAGCCAAGGCCGTCAGGGCGGCCGTAAAGTCCTTCAGAGCTGTCATGATGGATACAAGTAAACTGTTGAAAGAATCTGATATACTGTTACGTATTTCGAGTATGAGTAGAATGTCTGGGTTGAAGCTTGAGTCTGATTCAAGTTGCGTGACCCAGATTCTACTATTTATATGCCTATTCACAAAGGTCTCTTATATCACGAATCTTCGGATTTGGACTTATGACAGCTGAACCCTGCCAACAAATCCACGGCGAAAGGCGGCATCGCTAAAATCTGACCGTTCTTACCTTGCATCCAGTCATTCGTGGCTGTGTATCGTACGCTCGCTCAAATTGACGAAGGTATCACGAATCAAAATACTAGTTGTGTAGCTGTGTCCACGGGGGGCTTAATGATGCTATTCTATCATTGGCGGATTATCCCTGTCATTCAATGGACCTAATGGCCATCGCCGTTTAATTTATATCCCGCCCCTGTATTCTGATTGTGCCGGGGCCCACCTGAATTGCAGTTACCTTAGCCTAGTAAGCCTGTGCCGCTCATTTACTGGAATTAAGTGAGATTGACAGGGAGAATGTTACCAAGGAAGAATGTTATGATGCTGTAAGACAACAATCTTCTTTGTACGATCAAATGATACACTGAATCAACGAATGTGTACCGATACTTTATAAGCTCAGATTTGCGATATCTACTACTGCGACAGTTCTGATATACATTATATTTTAACGAAGCTAACTTTGATCCATCGCTACCGAGCGGTATCTAAATTTTAGCTCCCGTAAACTTTTAATGATGCTGTAGATTAGTATTAGCTGCGCCCGTATCGCCTAGCTTCCTAGGGCTGAGGGCAATGGTGCAGGGGTGATACAATTGTGCTGGTAACGTAGCATCGCCGATTAAGCTCATCGGCGAGATCCGCATTGATGCAAGGTTTATACTGGAGAACGGAAAGTAGGCCGTGATAAATAAATAACTAAAGACTCTACCCGACTGTCAAGGCTGGTAAAAGCTCGGCGAAGCCGAAGCTGTAGAAATGGCCGAGTTGAGAATTCGGTCGATTGTCTTTTCGCCAATGTAACGGAGGGGTAAGCCCAGACCAGTCACAATCTGTCTTGATTCCAGTGGGCCTGTGCGGCTGAATCGTTACAACTGTTTATATGCGAAAACCGTCGTCTTATTTGCTCGCTTGGGAGGTTTCCCGCTGACGTGAGAAGCATACATCGGCCACTGTTTTGATCAGTTCAAGCTGGGGAGATGCGAAACTAACCGGATTGGGGGCTTTAATTACGTGATTGAGTGAGGACTTCCCTTACAGGAATGAGCTCCCTTTAGGGCTGGTGGATGGTTATCAAAGATAGATCTTGATGTGGAAAGATGTGCTTATCATCTTATCTCTTATCTAGGTTAAGAGAAGGAAGAGGGTTAGGATTCGAAACTTAAATATAGCAACTTCAAAGGTTATTCTTAGTTGCTATAAGTAGAGGCCTGATGGCTACATCTGGACGGGTGTAACATGTTGCCTCTGATGTGTATCTATTACTTCTATCTTTAATAAATGCTTTAAGTTCAGTGTCAGATTAGTAACACGATAATGTATCTTTTCTTGGCCAGCCTGATAGCGAAATGCCAATCGTTAACACGTATCTCTCCACCTTCCAAGTCAAGTCCAGCGAGATTATTAACAAAAGTCCTGAAGCCATTAATAACTTCCTGAATCTTCTCACGACTATGAAAGCCCTGCTTCCAGCAGAAGAGAAACACACCTTTTCCGTCAATGCCCCACCTACCCTCGAGTCGATTGATGATTGCTTCACCTCCCAGAAGCAGGCTACCACTGAATTCTCTCTTCTCACTCGATTGCGCGAGGCCTATGTCAGAAAAATCAAGGGAATACAATGGCAATTGGCTTAAAGGTTCACCACCAATTGAGGCACCTTGGTCTCTGCCAGCCGTTCTCTGCTTCCTTACAGGTCTCCTCGATGTTACTTGATTCGGTTGATAAGCTCACAAGCAACCATCATGGGCAGCTTGTACTTTGGTATGTACTGGGCAAAACTCTGTATCACAATACCTTCTCAATGTGCAATTCGGCGTCAACCCCGTGTCCATCATATGATCAATACTCCTCTTGTCATTTGTCTAAGTGGGCCTCTAGTAAAGGCCAGACCTACTAGCAATAGATAGTGCTCCAATCATCTCTTTGATGTATGATAGCCATAAATAAGGCGGGCGCCTTGTCGGAAGACATTTTCGTGTTTGGCTGTAGGCTTGAAAGCCCTGTCTTGATTTACCCACGTGGACCAATCAGAGTTTGTTCGCACTGCAAAGCTGTCCGTTTAATCGCGGAGGTCAGATTAGTACAACTAGACATCTTGAAGGATTGCAGCAACGGGACAAACCGCGTGCAGAAGCTGAAAGGTGTGGCTTCCGATGAGAACGCCGACTGCAACGCGCCACTAATATTCTTCGCTAATCAGTTTCTGTAATTGGTGCACTCAATTGAGCCTTACACCATGTCATCCTGTACTTCAAGCCAAGCTGAATCCATTTCATTTAATTGTCTCTTGAAATCCGATGCGCTGTAGATTGCTCTTAGGTATCAAGCATTACAGGCTTGTAATATGGTGGAAAAAGTAAAATAAAAGTATAGGTATACACTCTACAGTATCAGTAATACCTTGTTTACTACTATAACTTCAATGTAACTCTAAGTACTACTGAAAGTGAACGTTCAATTTACTAGAGCTCTTACTGTATCTTTGCTGAAAATGTGTGGAGGATCCATCTGCTGGCCAGGATTCTGAGGAACACTTATGTTAGCAGTTTGATAAGCTTAGCGCATTTCCCATGCTTGCTCAAGCTGTAGAGCCTCATCCAGCACATAAATTGCGATCGCTTGGTCTAGATCTGGCATGGCATGGCTTCTCCCGCCCTGATTCGACATGAAGCTTCAATAGCTCTGGGCCCATGACACCCTTTACCTAGATACCCTGTTATGACTCTACACTTCCATCATGTCGACCGCCCCAGTGGCGTTAATCTCCTCTTCAGCCTGCAGGTTCAGGGTGAACTAAATGATGACCACCTGGCTCAAAACAACGAGCATCCCCCCCGAGGTATTAGCTGAGCAGCCTGCCGCAGTGCGACTCTCGCCTCCCTCATTCACTTCCCTTGTTACGAGCGGTCATGAATTGCCTTTTACAGAAGACCATTAAGTCCGCGTGGACAAGAACCATGCTTCTGTTCTTACTCATCATCCATCTCGTGGCCGCTAAGAACCCAAAGGATGACTTTTGTCGGAGATTCGCCCACCAAACCACTGTCATTGACGACAAACTTTACATTGACGGTGGTTGGGTCAACTTTGATGACTTCCAGCAAACCCACGAGAACTACTCTAGTAAGTTAACGCAACTCATGGCTAGAATTAAATGACTGAATTCCTTCTCCAGATACTTGGCTAGCATACCACGATCTTAATAAACTCGTGAAACGAGGTGGCGATCTTTGGCCGGACTTGAACATCAGCCTGAGCAAGAATGATAGGTACGCTAACTATGATTGGAACAATTACTGTACTGCCATGCTGAAGTCTATGAATTAGTATCCCGAGTGTACATGGTGGTATACTTTGGGGTGATAGCGTCAATAAGCGATTTTACCTTTACGCCGGCGAATGGAACAACGGTTTCTCCCAAGAGCCTTACAGCCTGCTGAGCTACGACATCATCTACGACAAATGGGATGACTTCGGTACTCCCGACATAACTCCCCCACCGAAGATTGCCTCGTATGGTGCCGGCGTAGGCGTTTCCGAGACCGGGATGGGTTACTACTTGGGAGGATGGATAAGCAACGCATCCATGAGCGGATGGACCGACGATCGAACAATGAGCTCGAATTTCTATACCTACTCCTATGACTCGGGGAAGTTTACCCAGGCCGCTGGCCCGAGTAAACAGCCGAGAGCCGAAGGAGGTATGGTTTGGATCCCGGCGGGTGATTCTCTCGGACTACTTGTGTACCTCGGAGGCATTGTCGATCCCCATGGGAACAACACAGAGGCTCCCCAGGCATTCGATGAAGTCTTTGTCTTCGACGCCAAGGGAAACTGTGGTCAACTCAGACAACCACGGGCGAGATACCTCAGAACCGACGTCAGTTTTGTGTCGATGTGGCGTGGGCACCTGACAAGTCCACTTTCAACATGTAAGGAAACCTTCCTTGAACATGAAGCATTATGCTGACAAAACAATAGTTACCTCTGGGGAGGATTGAGCGTGCAACCACCGGTTGTCAACGCCACTTCATTCAACGATATCTACATCTTGACTCTTCCTTCGTTCACCTGGGTCAAAGCCTACCCAGACCATCGTGGAAATGCCACACTGCCGCCAGAGTACGGTCACTATAGTGCTTCATGCAACATGGTAAAGCACATGTCTCAGTTGTTCGTCATTGGAGGCACGTACACCGACACAGACGCTTGTGATCTAGCGTATGATGCATGGTCGCTGCACAATTTCTGGACTGGTACTAGCAACAACGCTGGTAACAACGAGACCTATTGGGCTATATACGACCCCAAAATTACCGAGAACGTCGTTCCCGCTGACGTGTACAATGTCACTGGTGGAGATAAGGAAGGCGGTGCAAAGCTCGTGGCTCCCAAGGACGGTTTTGACGAGGGGAACAAGCCCCTTCAAGACTTACTGGGACGTAGACCGGAGATAGCAGAGCGTTCACCAACACGTTCTATTCCCTCAACAACCAGTACATCACCTGCGAAGCCATCACACAGCTCGTCGGACCATGGGTCCAAGCTCTCTACCGGTGCTATTGCTGGAATCGCCATTGGCGGCGCTGCAGGGCTAGCTCTTCTCCTTCTTGTATGGTTCTGCATTGGTAGAAAGGTCAACCGTCGTCGCCAAGAGAGGCGCCAGTCTTCCATGACGCAAAACCAGTATCACTTCAATGGAGCAAACATGGCCTACCCTCCGAGCACTGTCAGTCCGCTTACATCAACTGGACATTGGGGAGAAGTGTCTGAGCCTCTGAGCCCACACCATATGAGTCCTCATCAGTCCGTCTCTGTAACTCGAGTGCCACCGACAGAGCTTCCAGCTGAGCAGTATGGTCCTGCATACATTGGAAATGAAGCACCTCAGTATGTGGTTGGGAGGAAGACGCCCGGTGAGAGTTAGTCTTCTGCGCCCTCATAAACTATTATTCTTCATCCTATCAAATGTTAAGTTCAGTAGTTAGCTTCACTTATCGTCAACATACCTATTGTAGTTGACTTAATATACCTTACTTTGAAGCGAAGTCTTCTTTCTAAGTATACACACGTAAGCACTAACCTGAAAGGGCTAGATAGGACTTCCAGTAGCTTTCTTTCTTGGAGCGGGGTTGAAGATTCATCCTCAGAGAGATTTGGTTACTTCCTTTATACCCGTAATTTAATATCTTTCTTTTCACAAGGTCTTATCAAAGTCTGTTCAGTTACGCTCAGAAGGTATCTAAATGTTGCTCAGTTAATGGTTACGATGGTTTAACTTCCCTCTACAGATGACTCACAAAACTCACAAAACTCACACAGCCACGCCTCCTTCACAGGTCATTCTTCAAACACCAGAATCACTCCGTGAAAAATGCAAACAACCATTTATTTGCTGGCCTCCAAAAGACCGGCTTGAGCTGCATTTCAGATGGCATGATACCGTTGCCGAAGTCCAGGCGGCGACCAAGGATGGTTGTCGTCTCTGCGCCCAACTCTTGATCAACAGGAAGTCCCTGTACCCCTCAAATGCTCCTGAGGAGAGCGACAGCAACGTCGGAACGCTTGACATACATAGTTGCTCCGACGGAACCCGCCCAGAGAAAGGGATATTGTTCTACGTCAATATGTATTGGTGTGAAGATCCTGCAACAGAGATGTACGTGGAGAGGGAAGTGTGGCAAGCTAGGGCTTTATTGATTCCTTATGTTCAGCAAGGTATGAGCGCATCGTTGAGGTATGTGGAGAATAGCTCAACCTGGACACAGAAACGTATCTCAGCTCGACTGGGGAGGAAGATAAGTTATCTCACTCTCACGAACAGAGCAAAAGATGGCTTCGAGATTGCAATGCGGGTCATAGTTGTCTGGCGCACATTGGCGATACACCCAAAGAGTTGCCCAGTAGACTCATTGCTTTAGGCGATGGTGAGACGAGACTTTGCCCTGACATAACCACGATCGATCCTTCAACTCTCTACGCATCTCTCAGCCATTGCTGGGGCCTCAAGAAGTTCCTGACTCTGGTCAAGGCGAACTTTGCCGACTTCATACAGGAAATCCCACCGAAAGGTCTAACAAAGACATTCAAAGAAGCAATATCTATTGCAGGATGACAACTTCAAAGTTGTTGTACCTATATAACCGGGCTATGCGAGGATCTTATTGTGATTGTATTTAGGCAATCTGACTATAAAGGCACATGAGCGTTCTCATAGGTTGGGGCGTAATAGCGAGCCAGTCAAGATCAAGCACCCCTCAGCTTACTCAGACCTAGGACCAGAATGGTAGCAGGAACCTTTGCCACTCTTCTGGTATAAATACGAATGTATTCAGGACTCTTTCCGTGACTGACTTACATCTTTTCATTCTCCTCGTCGGCTATATGGTTACTTCTGCCATTGCCAATATCATAACCCACAATGACCACAATACAATCTGAGTCTAGCAGCTTTGGCAAGACTTTACGACAAGTTACTAAACTGTTGATTGCAAATTTCCTGCTATCAATCATCTTCGGACTTGCTCTACCGACCAAACTCCTGCGTCTTCTACCGGTCATATCATCAATCGTCAGCTTACAATTTACCTACGACGAATACTTCTTCCTTTCTTGTTGGACAAAACGGGTATATCGAGCGCAAGCCAATGAGCTGCTACCGCGATGGTTCGCCAACTGGCAACCAACAGGAACGCGAGTCGCTTTTGGAAGCTTTACGCTGAGTTCAGCGGGTGGGATGGCGAATGCCACAACTATCTGGAACGCCTCAGGGGATTGGATTCCCATCCTGTCTTACCTAACTGGAGCTTCGTTTGCGGCCGGCCATCTAATCATTTTCGGTCCAAGGGAGATCAACCTGTTTGCCAGCATACGGCGTATTGGTTGTGATGCTCCAAGTACTGAATCACTTGAACGGTGGTTGAAGATGCATACAACGAGATCGTTCGCCGTAGATTTGCCGGCCACTCTCTGCTTCATCATTGGTCTCCTCAACGCTATTTCATGTGTTCTATAACTACTGGGGTACTTATAAGATCAGAGACAGGACTGATGGCAATGCCGTGTAAATACAAGCTGTTCAACCAAAGATTGTGCTTAGAGATACAGCCTGCAACTGCAAATGCCATTTTACATCTTACTATCCCCGGAACTAGTGGAACGTAGAAGCAGGCATCTCCCCAGTTCTGGCTCTAGGTACTAACGGCTCTCTCATAGGGCGCGACCTGAAGTATACCATATTGTAATTCAATGACCCTTGCCCCATGCTTGAAAGCCGCCTTGAACACATTGAAGAACTGAGAAGATAGCCGTAATAATAAAGATTAGAATTACAAGCCAAAAGGTGTACCACTGCACGCCATTCCGGTTATCATGCCAGATCTGTGTCAAGCTTGAGGGTGTGGCTTCGTCGTAAGCTTGTTTGAGAATAACAAGCCTGTCTCTCCAGAATTTGAAGTCCTTGATCTGGCGATCCTCCGCTTGGAGGGTGCCACACTTACTCAGACGCGAGTCAATTTCGAACATACTTCGTTTAGAACAGAGGTCGCTGAACCAAGCTTTCCGAGATCCTTTTCTGGTGCCTGAACCGCTGACTAAGGATTGGGGGAATAACAGAGCGAGAGTTCGCAAGGTCTCTTCAGCAAAGCCGATCGGAAACAAAGACTCTTCACTGCCATGGAATTTAGTACACTAGCAGCATCGGTTCAAGGTGTTTACCAACCCTTTCAGTCTCTGTACTTCTAGAAAAGATACATAAGGAAAGACCAGCACTTTCGATTCATCCTCAACAAGGAGCCAGTGATCTGCTAAGTTGTTATCGAAGCAGATCTTGATGCCGCCCACTTTCTCTAGACTCCATCCATTGAACGCTTTAGGAATTTTGATGTCCTTGAAATCCAGAACGGGCTCTTTTCCCAATCTTGCTTTGATAAAGTCGCGTGGAAACCCTTCATTCCAGCCTAGGCACCGGCGGACATGGAACTGGTATTTAATGGCTCCGATCTTCACCATGAGTAAAAGCCGCACTGCCAGATTTAAAGAGCTCTCACATGCCTCCTGCAACACATGTTCCTCACTCATGCCTTTAATGAATGTCAAAAGTTCGGCGCGAGATTGATTACAATGTAACTGCTGGACAGGTTGGTTCATAGCCTCCGGCGTCTTTAGGGCCACGAACTTCCCATCGTAATGGGCCACTGTAAGCCCCCATTGATGTTGATAATATTCGAAGTATGCGGAGTGACACAGGTCCCCAACTGGATCGCCGTTGAAAAGCTTAACGCGCGATGTAGAGAAGTTCCACATTAGGCGGACCAGTTCCTGGGAACCAGAACCCTTAGATGGCTCCGGCTGTTGGAGCTCCATCTTGCCAATGCCCGAGTCGAGAAGCCTGTGCGAAGGTTCTGTTTCGTTAGGATTTATAACTAGATTTAGTGGCTGTCGCCTCCTCTTTTCGAGACACGCATTACGTTATGTACCGAAGGTCTATGCCCTGTATAAAAGGTTTGCGCAATGTGCAATTGGGCATCGCCCGAAACCCAACGTTATTCCAAACCACTCAAACCACTTAAGCCTACCACCATGGATGCAAGAGCTTTTCTGTGGCACAAGGCAGACTTGCAAGTACTGGAGAGTGGTCCAATCAACGTCTTGAGGTATGATATCCTCATATTAACTGGGCGTCTTGTCGGGCCTCATTTCCTCGTGTGGTTTGAAACACCTTTGCTGACTTGCCGACGTGGCCCAATTACTTTTCCCATGTTCCAATTGTAATATTTTCTGCTGCCGCCTTTGCCGCACAACTAACAATTACATCAATTGTCGCCTTTGAGGGTTTCCTGAATTCCCAAACCACACCTAGCAGGCAGTCACTCGTCCTGTCGCGTTTTTTGTTCTGCCGGCAATCTACTCAAAGCTTGATGTTAGGTTCCTCCCTAACCAGGATCAACATCATATCTGGCATACCTCGTCTTCAGTAGAAATGCTGCGGTTTCGACAAAAGTGGCCCAATGCGGCAGAGTGCTGCGGTCTCGAGATCGAGACCAACAGGCTTGGTCGAAAGAAAGCCTGGTGGCCTCAGGGTACAGCTTTCGAGAAATTTGAAGAAGATATCCAGCCAGAAATCGAGGCTTTCTTGAAGAACGTCGATATAAATGATGGCGATATTTACTTCCGCGTTTATATGATCGGGAGGACCCAGGAAGCTTCTCGGCCGACCGTAATGATATGTTGTGCAGATGTATCGATCGGCCGACGAGCTAAAGAATCTTTGCGGCACAGCCCAGTCATCCGCAATAATCCTGGCTTCTGTCTCGGGTCAATTGATTTCCCACTTGAACAACTGGTCCCAGTCAGAGAGTTAGCTCTCGAAGTCAAACCACTAGGTCAGGTACTTGACAATGCTTCCGACCCAGCTGCCGGTATCCCGATCTTTGCAATATCGGACAGTGCAACCGTGGGAAGGCGACTCTTCGTCACGCATCCTGATACTATGGAGGTCTACCGACACTCTACGGGCGGGGTTGTTGTTGCAAATAACGGCAGATTCTATCAGCTGACTGTTGGGCACATTGCCGACCTGCCCAATGGTGCCCATCAGCCTTCAAGGCTGGATCCTGATGCCTGTTCCTCCGATGGTCAAAGTGACAGCGACTCCGGCGACGACTTCTCTGTCTTCGAACAGGATTTGCGCAGAGCCAGCGTGTCCATCTTCAATTTGTCCCAATCTGATTCATCGGATGCAAAGACAGAGAAGACAGAGGCAAACACTCTCGGCTACGGAAGCCACGCGAATGCAGACTACACAACCACCAACGAGGATCCTACTGGCTCTTACAGAACTAAGGGCCTTGAACAACCACCTATCATAAGGGTGGGGACAATTGCTGTGCATTCCAAAGATAGAGACACACCAGGCCTTGACTATGCTCTTGTGTCAATCCATTCGCCAAGGGAGGTTGACCAAATCAATATAGTGCTTTCAGGCACAGTTAATAACACGAGACCGATGGCGATTCATGACGTTGCGGACGTTGGGCGCGAGGAGCGTCGAGTCATCGTTATTACAGGCTCGAGTGGTGTGGTGAAGGGCATTTTGGTACCTGGAACAACATTTCTAGGCAGGGGAAACCAACAGCGCCCTCAAAAACTTTACGGGGTCCAATTAGACGGAGTCGTTGCAGAAGGAGATTCTGGCGCCACGGTGGTTGATGAAACATCGGGCACCTTGTATGGTCATTTGGTCAGTGGGTGTCCTGGTACCCGAATTGCGTACATTATCGCTGCAACAGAAATCTTCCGGGCCTTAGAGTGCGGACTCCAGGGACCAATTACTATCGTTACCCAGATTACCATTCAAAACTCGCTGATAGAACCTCCAAACCTTTCTAGTCTATCCTCAAATTCGAGTTCCATCCTTGAAGAGCCTGGCCAGCTTCCGAACCATACGACATTGAGTGAGTTTCGGGTTTCTTCGGGGCCATCTGATGGACATGACAACCTACCAAATACGGCGGGATTTATATCAATCGACAGCTGGCCGAATGTTCAGGTTACAGCGAGTCGCTCCCCGGTACTCGATGCCCAGATTAGCAAACTCCAGGCTAAATATGAGTTATCAGCAACAGCATCCCAAAGTTTTGAGCAGTATAGCAGCTACAAAAGAAGGAAGAGGACAAAGAAGACAGGCTATCGCCAGCGCCGACATCCTCGAGTTGGACAGGGTGTGAAGACCTATAAACCAGCTTTGCGAAAAGTTGATGTTGAGCCAGAAGGCGGCAGCACTTGTTTCTCGTCCGAAGACAAGTCTCAAGACAGAATTCAAAGACTTTTGGAATCGGAGTGCAGTCTGTACATAGATGATGAGGATTCAGACGAGGAGGGTGAGAGTCTACTCACTCTATTATTCGAACGATTACGAGCCGGACGTCAGATAAGTCGCCTGACAGAATTTACGCAAACGGTTTACGACTGCTATTCGCTACTGGACCTACATACGCGGGCCTGCTTGGGTTTTTATCCCGAAAGACTTGTCTGCTTGACGATCGAACGAATGATGGCATGGACTCTGTCTCTTTGGGCTACTATGAGCCTCTAAGTGTAGAAAGCCTTTACCAAAGGTTGAGAGGACGGGTCAGTCACCTTCACAACGACGTCTGCTTATTCTAGATTGACACTCACTAGCGGTTCAAACCACCCATGCCAGTTGATTGGCCTCTCCTGCTTAGTGCAGACCGGAGATTGATGTAAGACACACTGTGACAGGGTCATTGCCCGCTACTGATACTTCTTTTAGATATATACAGGACATCGACAAATACGGAATCGCAGTTCTTATTGCAACAGTAAGGAATTCGCAGGCAAAGGCCTTGGGCTATATCTTATACAAGTATTTGGAGTTTCAGCCGGGTATTTCTCTTTCTTTGCAGGTATGGATGTGAGATACAGCTCAAGTATCAAAGGTAATTAGAGGAACTAACGGAAACCCAGGGATATTTCCACATGTCTTTTTGCTTACCTACCTACGTCTGGAGAACGACAGCAATGCGACCGCAGGACAGCAGATCGAAGCGATCTGGCGAATCTCTAAGAACAGTTCGTGATATCAGCTTCCTCCGAGCAGGATCCGTATCAAAGTCATACTCTGGCGAGGCCGATTATCTCTGCGAAGCTCAGACCTCTGTATCAATTACCGGGGTTGATCGCTGTCATTGGACAGGACTATGTTTAGTTGACACATACTTCCAATCCGAAAGTCGACGCGAAGATCTCTACGGCTACTGTACTGACGGCGAGGATAGTGTTAGGACAGACCCTTTCTTAGAGGGTACGTTTGGCGCCGACCACCCGATTTTGGATCCCAGGGACTATTTCTTATGTGTTCTGGACACCCGAGTAAAAAGCTTTCACGAGGAATGGCAGTGTCTGGTCCTTAAACTACGACTAAACATTGAAGATACGTAAACGTAAGATCATATTACTTACGTTGTCCCATTTGACTAAACTAACGAGCAGTGCCACAGACCTTTAAATTCACAGGGAACACGACATCAGAAAAAAGGCTAGACTTTGACAAGGGTCTTATTTGGATTCGTCAAACCAAACAGTTGTTGCACTTATTGCTCCAGTGTCTAAAAGGAACAATCAACCATTGGGACAATTCCAGAATACGAGATAACGTTGATAGTGACTTCTCCGTCACATGTTTACCTGAGATTTCGCTCACCTTCAGCGATATGAGGATGACTTTGTGCGACCTTCAAGAACTCTGTGAATTGTGTGACGAGCTTTCAAGAGGAGTAAGTCCCCCTACCTAGTGACTTATTGATCCAGGCTAATAATGCCTAAACTAGATACACCTTGCGATGATTGACGAAGAGATCCACTATTCAAGCCTTCAAGCTAAAGCCTGGAAGGATGTCCGGGCTCAAAATGGCTTCTTAATGTTTGTAAGTGTGATACTTCAGCAGTCTCTGCGATAAGCAACTTGGTCACCCAGCCAATTAACAATCGAAGCTTTGTTACCCGACTCTGCTAGCAGCCGCTATGCTATCCTTGCCTGAAAAAGCTACGCCTGACTTTCTCCGCCCTCACAAGTTGTCATTCTTCATCTTATCCACTGTCCTCATTCTGCTCACTTTGGGGTTGGGAACTATTATGCGCTATTGGAATTTGATGAAGATTTCACTTTGCCAGCTAGGAAAGAATATTCAGGTCCACATGTTTGATCTGGAAAGACTTCCTAGATCTAATGGCGACAGGCGCTCTGACGTAGAGCTAGCCGATATTTAAGCGACGGCTTAACCAGGTGTTGAGAAGAAGGGACATCTATAATTGGTTAGGAGGAACCCACTCTAGGTTAGACTTGACCGATATGAATCCTGACGAACTACCTTTTCCCTGCTCTCTCGCGTAAGCCACAGTGGTGGCAGAAATGTTAAGCGGCCGTGTTACTTGGATAAGATAACGCAAACAAAGGTATGGATAAAGCTTTTTATTACATAAAGAATCTCTTTGCTTTTAAATCCAGGGTATTAAAGAAAACTGCTTACGGTTTTTAACTTTCTGTCTCATCCACGGAGACTATCAAGTTCGCTCGCTAGAGGCTAAGAGAAAAGATTCAGTCGTTAATACCTAACAAGCCATACTACATCAAGTCGTTAAAAATCAAGATAAGTGCTAACCGAGATACCTCCACAGTTTCCCCCACCATACCCTTATATCACTATTTTTGAAGAATACCTCAATCACGTGGTCTGCTCATCAAGACCCTGCGAAGTTCAACATCAATCTGCGTGTACCCATCCGCATTGTTGTCAGCCGCGTTCTCGGCCTCGCCCGCATGGCCCTTGTCGCCATGAAGGTCCATTCGGATATTGTCCTTGAACTTGGCCACATCAAGATGCATGGCGAGCTGCTCATCAGATGGCAGCGCAGAAGCTTCAAATCCGGCCCGCCCAGACAAGGCGCTCATCTGAAGAATAAGGGAGATAGACCGGGCACCATGGCGGAATTTCTCTTGCTCCAGTAGGGCATTTAGAACCCTGCCATCGATAGGAATATCCTTGCCGCGTAAGTCGAGTCGGCCTGCGAGAGTGCTTCGAAGGATCATTGCTCGTCGGACCTTGTACATTTCGTCGTTGTTGCCCATCTTGTTGAGACCCCTGATGTCGATGTACGCACTCAGCCTGCTGACGAAGTCGGGCTTCTTGGCCTTCTTGTCCTTGTCTTCCTTCTCCTTCTCCGTCTTAACATCACCACCAGCAGGACTACCAGGCCTCTGGTCTGCGTCCTTATCCATACCCTGGGTGAATTCAGCCCAGTTTGATGATGTTCCGCCTACGAAGATGAAAATAGCCTTCTTCAAACTTCGCTGTTGACCATCTTCGAGGAAGTAGCCATCCTGCATAGGTGCTAGAAAGTATTTCAGCCAACCCAGCTCCTGCTGTTCGAAGACACTGTCGAACTCGTCGAACATCACGACCGGCATATCCCCAGCCAGCGCCATGTCCCTAATATTGTGGAACGTAGATAGCAACTCAGAATGATTCATAAACTGAGAAAGGTTGACCTCGATAGGACCCTTAGCGTCAGGCAACATGGTCTTAATGACTTCCTTTACTCCGAAGGACTTTCCAGCACCAGGTGATCCGAAGACAGCAAGAGACAGAGGCTTGCCTGGAGGTGAAGCAAGATACTCGTCGATAACAGCAGCAGTGGATCGGAAACATTCGATCTCTTTCCGATCTGCAGTAAGGAGATTTCCGAATCGAGCAGTTGGGACTTCGCCTTCAAGCCATGCTGTCGACCCCTTGGTGACTATTTCGCTACTGACCGTGTTTCTGACATTTGCTAGGCGGTTGAACAGAGACCAGTTGCCATCAGTCCCCATTTCCTCCGCTTTGACAGGGATAAGCTTCGGCTTGATCTTCTCGTTGTCGAAGTGCTTGGGGCATGGGTAGTTGAGTATGCCGTTCGAGTCCTTGCAGAAACGTACAGCTGCAAAGCGATGGGACCAAGCCAGACCGAGATCCACTGCGGCTTGGACTTGAGTCTCGCTGATTGCATTAAGTGAATCGTTCGATTCTCTGACAAGCGAGGCTGTCAGACCAGCAAGGAACGCCATGTCGATACCTGGGATGTTGCGATTGTGAGTTCGAAGGAGATCGCCCTCAATTTTGTCAGGCACCAAGTAACAATCGAATTGGAAACGCGCATGCGCATTCGTGGTGATGCCGGATTTGAGTGGTACGTAAATGGCACCTTCGTAACCCAGACGCACAATCACGTGCATATCCTTGTGTATGTCCTTGATAAACTCGGGGAAGTGAGCACGGAAATCTTCCATAGTCTTCTCCCAGGATACACGGCGAGAGATGTGGAAACCATGGGCACGAAGGTCCTCAGCATCAATGACGATGAGAACCTTTTGACTGCCTTTCTTGGCGTTGGCAGAGTGCTTGTGCTTGAGTTCAACCTGGTGCATGGTAGCCTGCACAGCCTTTTCCCAAAGAGTTCCTTGGAATACAGGAGCTTGCATTTGATAGATGAGTAGCCGAGCATCAGACCGTGCAGTATTGGCTGTCGCCTCGTCCCTAAGGACTCCAAAGTCATTCCAGACAATGATCTTCGGCTTTGTCTCAGATACTAGGTTCTGTGCTGGTAGCGGAGAAGTATTGCTGCCGAGAAGTGTATACTGTTTGGCAGTCTCATAATCGCCACTGGTCACTTTCTCGCCTTTCTTGTTTTTCTTGACACCCTCCAGCTCGAATATTGTATGAGGGTCAAGTGTAGAGCTCTTTGACTCGAGGTAGTGCTTTTGCACCTTCCAATTCTTGGCGTCGTTTTGCAGCAGCCGATCCATGAGATCGACTCCACCATCGACAAACACTGCATTCTTGGCAGAAGTGCGGGTAGTGTTAGAAACTGGTGTCATTAAGCATTCTCGACGATTCTCGCCATAGACCAGGACCTCAGGAGAGTTCTTGGGGTCTGGCAGCTCGAGATGAACTGTAATCGATGTGTTAGAATTGCTCATGTACTTAGTTTGTACGACTTGGACTTACTTCCACAGCCCTTGTAGCTGCCGTAGTCAAAGGTCAGGTATCCTTCCTTGGCGTGGTTAAAATGGTCGCCAGAAGCACAGATATAAACGGCAATAATATCATTCTCCTGTAGAGAAAATCAGTGGCTGTAAGGCAGACTCTGCAGGTAGATACAGTACTTACTTCCACATGACTAAGGATGTTTTCATCATGCATGAAAACACGACCAAGACACTAGACACAAAGTTGTCAGCGTAGCCCTCGTGAATATGGAAGGATGTCATACCCATTCTTCCTCCTCGCTCTGGAATTGGTGCGCGTGACTAAACCACTCTAGCTTCTGGCCATCAACCTTCTTGGAGATGCCTTTCTTGGCATCATCTGGGTTGCTGCAAATACGGATTTCGAACCAGGTCGACCCTTTGGCAGTGGCCTCCTCGGCCTTTCCGTGGGAGTACGTGATCAACTGGATACTTTTAGGCCTCTGGGCATCGAAGGCTGTCAACGGCTAATTTGGTGGAAGGATTAGCCGTCATATACACGTCGCTGGGATAAGGTAGAGCCCACCTCTGTGCTGAACCAGAGGTTGTGGCGGTGATGTTCATTCGTCGGTGCTTTTCCTTTCTTGGATGCTTTGATGTACCAACGACCTGGTTTGACTGATTCCTGCGCATCAGGAGGGAAGGCAGCGAGTTTGTTCAACCCTACGAAGGTCTTGGGGACTTGAACGTTTTCGCCCATCGTGTTCGAAATTGTTGTCAAGAGAGTAGACGACGGCGATGCGGTATCTTAACAGTAGTTAAGAGTGTGAGACGAAGATGCTAAGGACTGGACGAATGTTTGGCCCATGGGGCTATATTTATAAAATATTGAATTCACTGTTTGATGTATGTACTAAGGTACCGAAAGAGGAGATGGAGGCTTGGGATGTTGGAATAATTCTGGAGAATTGCAGCTACTGTTTCTGATCCCATTGGAGTGGCCACTGCAGTTGTGAACCCATTCTGCAATAGACAATCCACAACAGCAAATCTCCTCCGATGTATGTGATATATGTCTCTGGTTAGGCTTGGCGTATAGCGGTCAGTTCACATCTGCCTCAAGGGCTGCATGATAAAGCCAAAGAGGAAGTTGAAAGTGAGATCCGTCAATGTGATCGTATGTATCTCACCGCGAGTTTCAGCCTCTCACCTCTGCTGACGTTAGGTTGGCGAGACAGTGAAGCAAGGGACGTTGATCCCCTTGATACGAGTACAGGCCTTGTTTCTTAAGTACATATCAATATTCCTGTGTGTACAAAAAGGTACGGCTAGAGTCGCTTGTAACGGCAAATAGATTGATTACGATTTTGCTAGTAGACTTACCATGAACATACGGTTGGCATTATAGCTTATCTCGTCCATTTATTTGAGAAAGTGACTCTGCGTCAAAAGTAGAAACATGAGTCGTTGTGTACTGCGACAGGACTCTTGGCAGCAGCCACCAAGAAATGAAACTGCTGCATTTCTCTGAACCACTATGAATCATCAGCTCGAGTAGATCTTTGTTGGAGGATTGGATGAGAACGACAATTTGTTCAAGTGAAATGAAGAGTTTGAGTCACTTCATTCCTTTTCGGTATACCTCGTAGTTCGTGGCTGGCTGGACTCTTTAACGCCCCCGTCCTTTCCCCGCAATCTCACATCGTGTCTCAGCACTTGAAGCATGCAACTTGATCAACGAATCAGAGCATACTCGTTTTGAATCGGCCTCGCCGGTAAAGCCAACTCAGGATTGTCGGATATAAGGATTGAATTTCAGACATATATGTCTGTCTCAGGTCCTCAGTCCACAGCGGCCGATCAAAAGACCCTGACAGTCCGATTCCGCGAAAGTTTGCAGTCTTGGATCCATTAACGATGACTTGCAGACTGTTCTCATATGCACAGTCTATGACAAAGATGGATAGTTACATTGACCACCACTATTTGTCAAAATGCACGCGGGTTTAAGAAAAAATATTGTTTGCAGGGAGCTTTGACTTGCTATTGGCCCTGTAACGAGGCGTCCTTGGCAACCTCTCTCAACTGCGCCGCCGTTATCCCTAATTTCGATTGAACCCTTTGACTCGACGCATTTGAGGATTCCCTGATATTGTTTATCTCAAATATACCGAGACTCAAACTCTTCGATCGAATATCCTGCTGTTGTCTCCAAATACTTAGAGACTGTACTTTGAAGGTGACGTTGCTACAAACGCTTGCTACAACGGGTACTGTGGCTGCCATGCAGGCCTGTGGCCCAGATCAAATCACTATAGCTCAACATTTTAGGTACATGCAGCCGAACGTGGTCCCATTTCACGGCCTCATCAAATTTGCACGTAGATTCCAGATCCTATGGGTCACTGTACGACGTAAGCCCGTAATCTTAGAGATCGAATTCGCCAAGTCGATGCGGGAAAGTGAGTACAGTGACGTGGGGGATTTTGATCAAGGGATTTCAGCGACTGGCATACCCCGACCCCCTTTCCCGGACACCCCTGCCTTCAGCGGCAATAAACATCGTATGAGATCTCTGCAATGATCCGCTCGGCACAAGCCGATCGAATTCCGACTGGTCATATGCAAGATTCATTTCCCCCACTGACATGCTTGACAGGTGGGCGGCCCGCTTAGTTTGCCGTGCCGGCAACGGGTCATCCTTAGTGTAGAGGCTGGGCATCCATTGGTTCCATCGCATACCTTCGTATATCTACCTATTGTTTATGAGGAAGTTTCGGAACTCCCTTAAAAAGACGTCGCATTCGACCCTTCACTCAAGTGACAGGTGGCGTAAATGTGACAACTGAAACAAAGACACGTTAGGGTGACTGAATGACATCTGACTGGGACACGTATCCTTGAGCCGTATATCAACCTTTAACGCAAGAAAGGATTTTTAAACCTAGTGCAGTGAGCGCTTCAAGCTTATATGCATTAGTTAGTACCCTTCACATTCGGAGATAACACTAGTCGCATGGAGAAATTAAAGGTTGCAGTCGGTACGGTCCGTATCATGGTGAAGGAATACCCTATTGTGATTGGACATTATACGTCTGAGTTCAGGTCTTGCTAAGCCGCTAGTAATTCAGGCCAAGGGCAACGCAGGTGTCCCCCTCCGGACTTCTCAATTGGATGCTGAAGTAAGACAATGTCTTGCCTGCAAGTAAATATCTTGGCCAGTGTTCGGAACGCTTTCCGTCAGCACCGGAAGTGGGGTAAGATTGAAAGCACTGAGGTTGCAAAGGTCGCTTCTTTTGAAGTAAAGCCGCCCATGGCTGATTCTTATTCTCCATCTGTCGCTGTCTACATTATGCACTCAATAAATCTGATAAGGTGACCAAAAAGAAAGAAGAGAAAGGGCTCCCCAGCTATTGCCCGCAACCTATCTTGACAATATCCAACTGCGTTGATGCGATGAATTCCAAGTAACCTTCGTCCAGCAGCTTGCTAACACTGAGGTTCAATCCCGGACCCCCAGTCCAGAACTGCGTTCCAAGACCTGGCTGACCGAAAGCCGGTGCGATTGGGCCCGCCTCTACTATGAAATTCTTGGTGACATTGTACACATGGTAGCCGTATGTAAAGTTCCCGTTATGCGTGTTCAACGAATCTGGAGCAAGGGATCGTTGCGAGAAAGGTGTAGCAGCCAGAGTAAGATATTTCCCTTGTATTTATCAGCATTACTCATTGGTCTTTTGGTAGAGCCTCTTACCGGACTCTTTCCCGAAACGATCCACTAGAGTTCCCACTGGAAGTGTCATATTGGCCTTGACGGGAATATCTCTCTCATCCAACAAGAACCCACCTTGTTTAGGGTAGTCCCAACCACCCTTGCCTTCATTTTCCGAGACGTTCCACCATTGATTGATGAATCCAACTGGCGTGAGCGTCCCAAAACGGTCGTATCTTGACATGACGGTACCCAGAATGAGCTCTTTCGGCAAGTCGACGGGCCCAAGACGTGAATCTCCACAAATATATTCCGCGCCATCGGTTCCAAGATTGCAATGACATGTAGGTTTGTCAGGGTCAGCGAGGACGAACTGTGGGAGAGTCCATGCTGCTGACACTTGGATAAGCAAAGCAACGGAAGAGAGCCAAGAGAGGTGCATTTTCGTGTACTAGGGGAATGAAGACGAAAGGTATTGGGCAATCAGGGCTGTTCAGAGGAGCGAATCCTGCAAGGTATACGGATTCAAAAACCACAACGAGGGTTGGGGCGAAAAGATTGCCTTTGAGATTCAATGCGCTCTGGTAGATTATATTTAAGGACTTCTAAAATAAGTCATAGTAGAACAGACATTTAAAAGTCCCATTCCAGGTTGATGTGGAAATCTAAGGGTTGACTCACTGGAATTGGAAAAACTGAGATTAACTTCCGATGTTTTTAGCTGGAATATGATGTCTCAGGGAGTCCGGGTTTAGTTCCAGCGGGGCGTTTCCGCCGCAAGCTGAAATTCCAGCACAGCCAGCCACTATTCAGGTTCTGAGCAATCACATTCCCCAGTCTAGAACCATCAATAATCTTCCGTATCATGAGGAAGACTAAGAGTCCGAAAAGGACATCCTGAAACGCGAGGGGGCCAGCATTGAGAGGCAATGCAACAAGCACTTATGCAAATTCCAACCAATATCACACAATAGTGGAACGGTGCTCAGCTGTGGCCATCGACAGCTGAATGTCAGATTAGGCTAGCCAGTTGGCTGCAAAACGATCGAGACCTCGCTTATATTTAGGCTGGTTTCTCTCCATTCAACTGCGCTCTAGAACCTACAGAGGCTGTGAGACATGTAAGCCCTGGAACCAACCATAAGCTTGTCACAATTCAAGCTAAGCCGGGGTCTTTCAGTAGTCCGGGATGTGGGAGCGGCTACCCTTGTAAATCGGCTATGGTGTGGAGCTCCAGGGTTAGTCTGGCGAACCAGTTCCCCCCATAGTATCAACGGGCATCCCGAGGTTTACTTGACTATCTGCTGCACTACAAAGTGTTGTTTTATTAAGTACGCATTGCGGGCATCTTTATCACCAGATGTGTTAGAAGCAAACCCTGAGTAGCTGCTGCACTACGCCCATCACGCGGCAGTTTTTCGAACGTTGTTGGTTAGTTAGGTGCTTGGAAGATATCTAGACTCTGCTGACCCTAACCGAGGTGAGATGACTTCCGACAGTGGCCTAGAAGCTCGAAAAGGTAATGGCTGACGCGGACACAGTGTGTTACTGGCGCCATGGCTATAAGATACTGATAGACTATAAGAACGATGTGAAAGCCATTTACCTCTCACCAGTCGCATCAAAGCTTCTTTATCTTATCTCCGAAATCGCAGAGCCCTTTATTTTTACGAATACAAAAAATGCCTGTCAAAGAATCTGACGTCTTTACCATTCCGGAAGAGGCCAAGTGGATACCCACGCCTGTTACATGGAGGCAAACCATGAAGGAGTTTAACAAGACTTACATGCGTATAGAGTTCACAAATACTCGTGGTATGTATAGGGCTCCTCTACGCTAGTTATTCGGTCTAACGTTGACAGCCGATGAACCCGAGAAGACCAACTTTCTCTTTGTCTTAGAAGAAATGCTTGAGAATTTCAAGTCATCGAAGATTGAGAAGACCGAGACAGGTTACAAACTTACCGTTGACGAAGACTATCTCTTTGGCCAGCAGAGAGCCATCTTTCAAGTATGTTAGCCAGCGTGACGGTGGTTACATAGAAACTAACACTACTTTAGCACCGATTTGTTGAAGGAACTATCGTGACCTTCTCACAACAAGCGACCGAGGCTAGTAACAAGCTGGGCTATGGCGAGGTGAAGATGATGTCGGCGATCATGGGTAGTCAAATAGGAAATAAGCTTTACCCTATGAGCGATGCCTCCAAGTAATGTGGCAAGAAGTTCGGTAATGGTCACAGGATTAAACATTACAACAGAAGAGAGAAGAGGTGTTAGTGATAGTTATCCCTCCAAAGAAGGTGACGGCGGCCCCGTTGTGGGCAGGGCCGTCAAAGATGGCTTCGGTTGTATCTGTGATCATTATTGTGATAGTTATAGTTGATGTTGGTAGAAGGAAGAGGGAAAAATTCAGATAAAAGTAATGCACTTTATGCATAGCTAAAACCCAATATTAAAGCAATTAGTAAAGGAGAAAGAAAAGGTTCTGTGTAAGTATTGGAGTTATGGCGCTTAAAAAGTGTAATTTAAGAGGGAAACCTTATTATCAGGTTAGTTTCTTAAGAAGAATTCTAATTTCAAGTATCTAGATATTGTGTACTTCCTTAATACTAGGAATACTACTTTATCATATAATATAAAACAAAAAGTACTATTATCTCTCTTTAAATGCAATATTATTAACTGCTAAACTGTAAAGGTAGACTAGATAGAAAGCTAAAAGTGTAGCAAGCTATAATTCCCGGATAGCTCTACCTGCTTTTTACCAAAGGTCTTTGGGAATAGCACAGTGGAAAGGCTCGTCTTTCGTAAGCTTGTGAAAGTTGACGAAACACTTGGGATACTGAATAGGTTTGTTGATGTTGAAGTCCTTCGAGCTTGGTACTGAGGGTTCGCCATTATTGCACTCGTAGTTGTTGATAAGGGCGGCCTCGTAGTCATCCACAACCTTCTTCATCTCCTTGATTTCAGATTCGAGAAGGGGGTCATGTTGTTGATTCTTGCCAGGACGTCTGTAGTTACTTCTTCCGAAGCAGATACAGTTCTAAAGGGAAGCGAGACGTGTTAGTCTGAACATCGAATAGAGGATAGTACAGATAAGGATATAAAACTTACGTTGTCATGCCAGATGCATCCAGGCAGTTTGTTGCGGCAGACATCCTCTGTCAATTTTTGCTTTTTGCCTACTGGATCCGAGGATTTCGTTCGTAGCTATTATCATAAAACGTTAGAATTGCTTAGAAAAAGGTAAATGTATGCAAACTTACATAGTCACATTCAACTTTACTGTTAGGCTGTCATGGAAAAAGGTTAAGTTAGAAATGATCTGTAAGGGAACGGGAGAAGAGAGAACGTACACCACTCCACATCAAAGAAAAGGCAGTACCCTTGTAGCCTTGCTTAAGACATCTAATCTTGGCGAATTCCAACTGTGAAACAAGTCAGCATAATACTCAATAGCAACCATGTATCGATGCAACTTACCCATTTCTTGTGTGTAGCAGTGACATAGACCTGCATGGCCTTGCTGATCAAGGGCTCCGACAACCACTCTCCCTTCAGAAAGCGGGTTCGAACAAAGAGCTCAGCGTACTCGTCCTTGTCCTGGTCCTTTACGTCGCCCTCCCAGTTCTCAGGTATCTCGCCCTTCATGACCTTCTCAACGTAGCCAGTAGTAGCGTTGAGCACGGCAGAAAAGGCCGTGCCGTAGGCGTTCTCGAGGTCGTCGTTGAGATCGTCGGGGGTAACAGTATCGCCGAAGAGATCACCGTTGGCAGAGATAGAGGCGACAGCGCCCGAGAAGAAGGTTATAGCACCCGCGAGACCGGTACTACCACCTGCAAGACCGGCGCCTGAGGTGAGGACACCAACCATCATGTTGAGAAGCATGCCGCGATCGTCCTTGGGCGGATCACCGTACTCCTTGACGATCTCCTTGATGCCGCTCGACAGCTGCTGGATACTGAAGTTGATGTTCTTCATCCAGAGTTTGTGGAAGGCGCTGAACATGTTGGCAATCTGGATATGGACATAAAACGCCATGGGAGGCGTATAGCTGGAACAAGGCATGGCACCAGGGCCTGTGCACGTTGTTGATCCGAGGTCCTTGCAGTCAAAGGTAGAGCTACCTTGTTTACCACCAGCGATGACATCCTTGAAGAACTTGTCTGTCCAGTTCTTCGCACCGTTTTTCTTAAGCCATGCGTTAAACCAGTTGAGTGCGCCGCTCCCATACCACGCGGTGAACACCTTCGAAGAGTCCTCAGAGGCAAAGTCATACTTGCAGATGTCATCCACAAGGTCCTCAGGCCAGTTGAGACCTTTATCACCAGAAGAGCCAGCAGTCGTACCCTTTTGAGCCAGGGCTGGGATCTTGGGAAAGTCACTGTCGCTGTCCTTGTCGTCCTTGTCGTCTTCGTCCTTGTTGCATCCACTCTGGCATCCATCGCCGCAGTGGCCGTCAGAGCTACCGCACCAGCCCTCACGCGAGCAGCAGTCACCGTAGCTTGTTCCCTTGCAGGTAGCGCCGAGGAAACCGACACCGCATCGGCCATTGGTTGACTTGCCATTCTTGATACACTTACCACTGACACAGCCCGTGCCACAATGCAGTGATGATGACCCACATGAGCCATACTCGGAGCAGCAGTCGCCATAGCTGGTACCCTCGCAGATGGTACCTTTGTTCTTGGGTCCACAAGAACCGTCCTTGGACTTCTCGGGCTCCATGTCACTGTTTTGTCCGGTACCGGGCTCAAAATCGACACTCCAGGCCATCAAACCGCCAAAGCAGTAGTTGTTTGCAAACTTGCGCTTCAGCTCAATCGTCTCAGCGTCGTCATAGCCGATCCACTGGTCATCAAAGACAAGCTCCTTCATAGCCGAGTCCTTGAGAAGACGGGTCTTGCCTCCGTTCTTAGCCTTGTCTTGGATCTCCAAGAGGGACATGACGCCCGCGCTGTTAGTGCACTTGGCTGGGTTGCTTGGGCCGGAAAAGGGGCAGCCAAGTGTTGAGCACTTGGGATCGGTTAGGGTGTATCCACGGCCATACCACGCAACACCGAAGACGATCTTGCTAAAGTCAACACCTGCATAGGCCAGTGGAATAGTGTTATTCAGGATCTCGCGGATGTCAGCTTGACCTCGGACGATAGGGTCCAAAGTCTTGACATCAGCATCCCAGAAACCGTGCAAGTCGTAGGACATGAAGCCAAAGTGGTCGACGTAAGGCTCCAGTCCAGCGACATCGAAATATCGCAGGTACCAGTAGTCAGGCGCAAGAGTCAGACTAATACCATACTTGTTACCCCACGCCTTCTTCATGTCCCTAAGCAGGAGGACGAAGTTGGCAATATCGGCACGGCTTCCTCCACGCTTTGGCTCACCAGGATACTCCCAGTCAAGATCTATACCCTGGAAACCGTACTTATCCATGAAGGCAGCAGCCGACTTGATGAAGTTGGCACGGTTTCCAGCATTGGCGCAAAGGTTGGCCCAGGTCTTATGGGTTGGCTTGTCTTCGTCGCTGAAGTCGTAACCGCCCACAGCGACCCAAGTCTGCAGGTTTCTACCCTTACCCCTGAGGGCAGTGAAGTCGCGGACGTTGTCCTCATCCTCAGCCTCGGCAAGCTTGACAGCATAAGAGTTGGGGTCGATGGTGGCAAAGGCCCAGTAAAGATGGGTGTAGCTGTCGGTCTTGATATCTTGGGGATAAATCTTGTTGCATGCGCGGTTACGCATATTGTTAGCTTGGTAGTAGCCAATCATACGTTTATCGGCTGTGCCAGAGCCCTCGCCACATGTCTTGGGTTGGATCATTTCGCAGCTACCGTAGCCTTGCTGGCAGAGAGACCACTTGTTGGGACCAACGCAGTGCACCTGTGAGGTACCACACCAGCCGCCAGAACTGCAACAAAGGTTGAGACCACAGGGGATGTCACCACCTTCAGATAGCTCACCGCACATGGCCGTGGCATCGCAGTTGCTTTGGCAGCCTTCGTCACAGAATCCTTTACCGTAACCGCAGACGCCCTTGGCGGAACAGCAACTAGAGACGATTATTGTCAGTATACCGATGGCTAGACTTGGGGTCTATGAATGCTTTCGATGAACTCACCTCTTGTCGGCACACTCGCCGGTAGGGCATAGTAGCGCACCCTCACCAGGCTCATCATCCGCACGCTTGCCAAACAGCTGTGCAGGAGATGCAGACACGAGATTCCGGCTTGTCAGACTACTCGTCGTGTCGTTTTCAGGCGACCGCATGTCAAGCCATCGTGACAAGACATCGGGCCCGTCCACAACTGGGTTTTGATGTGTGATACTAGCAGAGGCTAGTGAGGCCAAAAGGCCATGGAGGAATAAACTCTGCATTTTGCTTAGAGTTGCTAAAAGAGTGAATGACCAGCCAGTAAGTACATTTTAATTGAGCAACTTCAGTCTTGTCTTTATATTCTGGAAGGTTGCAACTGTTTTCTGTTTCTTATTGTTCATCGCAATCGGACCAATCCAAGGCCTGTCTGTGCCTGACGCTCCTTAGTCCATTTTCTCTAGCCGAGCGCCAGTGATGAAGCTATACTTGATCATGATGTCTCCGAAGGAATACAGAGCCTCCAAAAGGGACTCCGAGGGCGAAGTGGTCGGAGACCCAGTGTAACCCCACGCGAAGGATCATTTCCCATGCGTTAATGTGGGGGGAATCAGACTAGAACAAGTTATTACGGAGCCTCAATTTTAATTTCACATGGAGGATCACTTCCCCTGTTCGAAAACTTTGCGTGTGGACTGATCTGAATCTAAAAGATGAACATTTAGCATGATAACCACCTCTAAATTATTTTTTCACCCCTTGGCAATTCGGACGCACTAACAACGGTTCGCCGTTGCACTGGCTTGGCAAAATCTCCGATCCGACGGGTGGCGCCGAGTTTGCTAAACACTTCTTTTTAACCTTGTCCTAAAGCAGCTTGCGATAATGACATTACTTACGGCATTCCGACTCCTAAGTCACTGCAATCAAAGGGGATATGCAAGGGGTCATGCGTTTTGTCCCGTCCAGTCTGATAGCCGGTTTTGTTTCTTCTTTCAACAGAAGTCTTGTCTTTCTCTCCTTATTGTTTGTAAGATATTCTTGTAGTAGACTTCCTGGTACATAACGTCTAGTAGTATTTTATTTTCGATTTGTAAACTTGTAGCCCGTAGCACTCTGATAATTTACATGTGCCAAACAGGAAGAGAGAAATATGGAAAAAGATTCATCTAAAATACTTAGCGCTTGGCAGACCTGCCGTGATCCGAGATCCACAGTAATATTTTAGCGTCGACAAACACGATGCCAAGCTGCGCTACGCTGTAACAAATGCCGACCTACCCACCCTGCAAGATAAACCAGCTGAACTCCCGGGTAAGTGAACCAAGGGTTGTTGGTACACAGCAGCTACTTTACAACAGCTTGTGCACAACGAGTAGCTACCACAACCCTTAAATATCCAGAGAAAATGCGGCTGTAATAGACTCCATGTAATTATTCCTATGTATATAGCCAGTGGACAATTCCTAAGCGCCAACAGCCTTGCCTGGTCTACAGTATTACCAAGGTAGACAAATTATGGACGGTCGGGAATCTTGAATAAGATTCATGAAGCCGCGGAAAACTCGATGCAACATTGATCGAAAATTTGGGTGGCTCCAATGCATAGATCTCGATATCAATTGGTTGATTACTCAAGCGGTATTCTTTAAGGTCTGTCCTTTCTCAGGGGCTAAATTAGGCTCCAAACGAATGTCGAATAATTTCACCCGAAGGCAGAAATGGAGGTTGCGAGTGTAGATATACGTCTGTCCGTCGGCGTGTTGTCTGGAGAGGTATGAGGCATTGACTTTCTTGCCTGTGACGATCTCCACTAGTCCTAGGAACAGCCATGACTGAAGGAAAGCTGCGACACATCGTTCTTGTCCGAGACCCTGAAGGCTTTCAATGGAGTCATGGCATACACCAAGGCATTCCATTGATGCTTTTCGTTATATCCACATCGGTTTGGATGTGTCTCACAATATCCGAAGGGTACGTGACCATGATCAAAGTCGAGCCACAGCGTCGTCGGCTTTGCAGATTCAATCAGGTCGTTTTGTACCATCACTACCAGCCTATCAGCTTGCGGGGACGATACTAAACTGATGCCACCCGCCATAACCTGAACAATCTGGGTCCTGAGTCTTGGACAGCGCATATAAGAGCGCTGGCGTGCCTATAACTATACTGGCGGTATAAGTGGATATGATAAGGAAGTCGGTGAACGCCAGAATACCAAAGACCGTTAGAATCTGTAAAGTGGCGTAATCGAGACTTTTTAGAGCACCTGCCAGATTTTCAACTCTGCTAAAAGTACTACATTTGACCTAGTTTCAGCCTCCCGATTCCTGTGATAACAGACTATTGGCTACGCCAGGCCATTTACCAACCTTTGACGACTTGCTAAGTGACAAACACTCCATTTTAAAAGTCGAGAACGAAACCAGGCTTCAACTACAATTGGACTATTGAAGAAGGCTTACTCCTGTACAGCTGAAATACAAGAGGCTACGGCATTGTAAAGCGTTTGTATACCGCAAGACATTGCCAGGCATAAAATCTTGATATCCTGCGACACACTCTTGGTATTGAGCGAAAATGTTCTCCTTGCGCAAAGTCCTGGCGCTGCTGTTTATCAGTGCAGCAAGCGCGTTACTCGCTATCAGTGAGGGGAACTCTCTTGATCCCAGGGCAGTTACGTCAAGAATACCATTTCACCGCCTTTAGATCCTCCTCTCTAATATGGTTACGCTCTCTAGTCTGCAAAGCCAGCGATCCGAACACCAAGCGTTCCAGAAGGATAAGGCTTATGGATCCGCTTTCTGCTCTACCTACATCTAAAGCACCATCACATCCACCGTGACTCCAGTCAGCACTAAAACCGTTTTGGTAACAAAGAACATCAAGACCACCGAGACCGCAGTCAACAGGGTCAGGACCACCGTATCAACTGTCACTATAGTCACCAAGATAGGCACAATGTCGACTCTCGTCACAAAGACCAGTACCGCATTCATAACACCGATTATCAGACAGTGACAAGCATTTTCGTCAGCATGACTACCCCGAGAGACACATATGCTCCGCAGAGGGTTGGAACAATCATGTCGCAGGTGAATGAGACTACCACCAAAGCATCTGTTACAACTGTCACCATAGTTATCGATGCGCCGACGACAACGTTTGTTCCAGCAAGCGTTGTTTACACTGGCGGATCAACTATTGTTCTCACAACCCGCTATACTACGTGAGCACTTTCAATCACTTTTATCGTAAGGATATATACTAAAATTTGCTCGTCTAGTACCACGTAAGGCTTTAAACCTTTTGGAAAGGCAACTGCTTACTAACTGTGTGCAGTGCATCGGCATCCGTAGTGTATGTCCCCGACGGTATGCTCTGTGTATCCGCTATGCTTATAGGCTCATAGTGACTCGATTATTAGCTGCGTTTCACTGCAGCGTTGTCGGTACTTGTGGATCTGCACCTGTTGTCGTGAGAGGTGGCTCGTTCAGTTTCGGCCAGTGCAAAGAAATTTGGAACGGCTGGCGTTACTTCGGCATGAATAGTACAAGATGCTCGTGCTATGTTTTTTATTCGTCAGTACCCATTAGTGAATGTCCTTATTTGGACATCTTAGCTGACTGCCTATTGAGGGGGGACACGGTTGAAATAGACAAGTCTTCGGGTATCACAATCTGGGGTTGGAATGTAATTCCGCCAGCCCTACAAGTCTATCATACACAGTTTGAAAGAACCATAAGATTATTACTAACTTCTTCCAAGCCCCGCAACCATCGCAAGAGAGCGGTACAGGTTGTATTGGTGCCTAGTTATCTGCCCAACAAGACACCGAGTGCCGTCAGCAGCGCTTGCTCATGCTTGATTACGAAGCCCGCAGCAGCCGCGACTACCAGGACCCAGAGGTGGTCTCAACCATCACCAACCGGCAAACTACCGTTGCCGCGACCACGCTGACTGGCAGCTATACTCGGTCTATTACTATCACCATCACCAACTCTCGGATCGTAGCTCAGACAAGGCGTCACACTGTTATCAATGCGGAAGTGAGGACTTACATCCTCACCGAGTTCTATCACCTGGTTTATGTGCACAAGACACAATTTATCACGGCTAACAACTTCAACACAGTTACTACTACTAGCGCCACAACCGTGCTAAACACTCGTTACAGCACTGTTGTTATCACTCGTACGCGGCCTACAACGGTCACTGAGGATGTTTACACATCTGCTCAGACAATCCTTTCGACGCTTACAGTATGGACTGGAGCGTCGGCTGTTACTAGCGGAACGACTACCGTACACGACGTTATGGAAGGTTTTTAAACATCTTTGTTTGTGTTAGACTATAAGCAACTTTAGTAGAAGCTATAAAGGAGCGGCAAAAATGCATAGAAAACCTCAATATACGGGGTAAAGCATTGCTCCGATAGTAAATGAGTAAATGAGGATTGAAGGTTTACAAATTAGATTCTTGATTACATAAACTTCTCATAGAGATAACCCTCAATCATACTGCACATAGGCTGCGGGAGGCCGACCACTAGAGCCACACTACTTCCCCGCTTCCTGCCTTAAGAAGGACTGATAATACACCTTCTTTTTTTTTTTTTTTT